>NC_069503.1:429740967-430040967 GCF_027579735.1 Bombina bombina
TGGTTGAAGTCTTGGTCTGCAGAAATGACATCAAAATCTAGACTTCTTTCCCTACCATTAAAGGAAAAGATTCTTTTTGGTTCAGGCCTGGACTCAATCATATCCACTGTCACTGGAGGCAAGGGTGCTTTTTTACCGCAGGATAAGAAGAACAAACCTAAGGGACAAGGTCCTAATTTTCGTCCTTTTCGTTAGTATAAATCCCAATGGCAGCAGCCCTCCGCAAAGCCTGATCAGCCCAAGGGAACTTGGAAACCGACTCAGTCTTGGAATAAATCCAAGCAGAACAAGAAGCCCGCTGAGTCAGTCGGCATGATGGGGCGGCCCCCGATCCGTCTCTGGATTGTGGGGGGACAGACTTTCTCTCTTTTTGGAGGCTTGGCTGGGGGACATGCAAGACCCTTGGGTCCTGGAGGTCATTGCTCAGGGTTACAGGATAGGTTTCAGATCTCATCCACCCTGAGGCAGATTCCTCTTGTCAAACCTGTTTTTTGAAGGCCAGAAAAATGAGGCCTTTCTAGGGTGCGTGAGGGATCTCTCCTCCCTGGGAGTAATTGTACCGGTACCTCTAGCAGAAAGAGGTCTGGGATACTACTCAAACCTTCTTGTGGTCCCAAAGAAGGAGGGAACTTTTCGCACGATTCTGGACCTAAAGTGCTTAAACAAGTTCCTATCGGTCCCATCGTTCAAGATGGAGACGATAAGGTCCATTCTGCCCTTAGTTCAGGAAGGACAGTTCATGACGACGATAGACATGAAGGATGCTTACCGTCACATTCCAATCCACAAGGAACACTTTAAGTTCCTGAGATTCTCGTTCCTGGACCAGCACTTGCTGTTTGTTGAACTTCCATTTGGTCTAGCTACTGCCTCAAGAGTCTTTACAAAGGTTCTGGGGGCTCTGCTCGCAGTGGCGAGAACCAGAGGGATAGCAGTGGCGCCATACTTAGACGACATCCTGGTTCAGGCACCATCCTTTCTGCTGGCAGAGGACCATTCAAAAGCTCTTCTATTTCTTCTTCGATCTCATGGATGGAAGATAAACTTAGAAAAGGGTTCTCTTGTTCCCAGTACCAGGGTGGAATATATATATATATATATATATATATATATATATATAAGAATATTTCTTACAGACCAGAGACGTTACAAGCTAACTTCCAATTTTCTTGCCGTACAGACCTCCTTAAGGCCCTCAGTGGCTCGGTGTATGGAGGTAATTGGGCTCATGGTGTCCAGCATAGACATCATTCCATTCGCCAGATTCCATCTCAGGACTCTTCAGCTGTGCATGCTGAGTCAGAGGAACGCGACCACTTGAATCTGTCACAACAGATTTCTCTGGACAACCGGTCGAGAGAATCGCTCTTCTGGTGGCTCTGTCCAGATCACCTGTCCCAAGGGACATCCTTCTTGAGACCATCCTGGGAGATTGTGACTATGGATGGGAGCTGTTTGGGGTGCCAGGAAGGCACAGGGCCTGTGGACTCGAGAGAAATATCTCCTTCCGATCAACATTTTGGAACTTCGAGCGATCTTCAATGCTCTAAAGGCTTGGCCTCTTCTGGGTTCGTCCCAGTTTATCTGATTCCAATCAGACAATATAACCTCGGTGGCTTACATCAACCATCAGGGTGGAACGAGAAGCTCCCTAGCAATGAGGGAAGTATCTCGGGTTCTCGAGTGGGCGGAGGCCCACAGCTGTTCGCTGTCAGCGATCCACATTCCGGGTGTGGACAACTGGGAAGCGGATTTTCTAAGCAGACAATCCTTTCATCCGGGGGAATGGTCTCTCCAAGTGTTTGCGGAGATATTCTACAGGTGGGGGACGCCGGAGATAGATCTCATGATGTTTCGTCTCAATACCAAACTACCCAGATATGGGTCGAGGTCCAGGGATCCTCAGGCGGAGCTAATAGATGCATTAGCGATGCCTTGGAGGTTCAATCTAATATACCTTTTTCCGCCATTACCACTCCTTCCTCGAGTTGTGGCCCACATCAAGCAGGAGCAGGCGTCAGTAATACTGATTGCTTCATCGTGGCCACCGACCTAGTGAGGATGTTATCTTCTCCTCCATGGAATTACCTTGTCGCAGGGATCTGCTGGAACAAGGTCCATTTATTCATCAAAATCTAGATTCTCTGAGGCTGACTGCGTGGAGATTGTACGCTAAGTCCTAGCCAAGAGAGGTTTTTCAGAGAGAGTTATTCAAGCTCGTAAGCCAGTTTCTCGTTGCATCTATCATAAGGTGTGGAGAACCTATTTATTCTGGTGTGAAGTGTGGTTTTCCTTGGGATAAAGTTAAGGTTGCCAGGATTCGGCTGTTTCTCCAGGATGGTCTGGAGGAAGGGTCTTTCGGCCAGTTCCTTGAGGGGACAGATTTCGGCCTTGTCTGTTTTACTGCACAAGAGGCTCTCTGAGCTTCCAGATGTTCACTCTTTTGTTAGGGCTCTGATTAGGATCAGACCTGTGTTCAGATCTTTGGCTCCTCCTTGGAGTCTGAATTTGGTTCTTAAAATTTTGCAAAGGGCTCCGTTTGAGCCTATGCATGAAATTGATATTAAATTGTTGTCCTGGAATGTTCTCTTTCTACTGGCTATTGCCTCGGCGCACAGAGTATCTGAGATTGCCCCCTTGCAATGTGAGCCTCCATATCTGGTGTTCCATTCGGATAAGGCTGTCCTACAGACTAAGTTAGGGTTTCTCCCTAAAGTTGTGTCAGACCGTAACATCAATCAAGAGATTGTGGTCCCTTCTTTGTGTCCTAATCCTTTTTCTTCGAAGGAAAGTTTACTTCATAATTTGGACGTGGTTCGTGCTTTTGAAGTTTTATCTTCAAGCTACTAAGGATTTTAGACAAACTTCTTCCTTGTTTGTGGCATATTCTGGGAAGCGTAAGGGTCAGAAGGTCTCTTCGACTTCCTTATCTTTTTAGTTGAGGAGTCTTATCCGCTTAGCTTATGAAACAGCGGGTCATAGACCTCAGAGAATTACGGCTCATTCTACTAGAGCAGTGGCTTCCTCTTGGGCCTTTAAGAACGAGGCCTCTATGGAGCAGATTTTTAAGGTCCTCCTTACACACTTTTTCTAAATTCTACAAGTTTGATGTTTTTGCTTCTGCTGAAGCAGGCTCCGGGAGAAAGGTTTTGTTATCATTCAGGGTCCTGTAGAGCTTGGGTAGAAGTTTCCCAACAGCCCAGAGGCAGAACTTTCTTTCACTTTCTGCGATGAGATTTTTTTAGTAAAAGTTTTTCTGCAGGTCATTTTTAAGTAAAATTCAATTTGAAATTAGGAAGTTACACTAAAGCACCAGTTCAATTGCAATGTGTTGGTTAACTAAAGAATAAAAACATTTTTAAAGGGACAGTCAAGTCCAAAAAAAACTTTCATGTTTCAAATAGGGCATGTAATTTTAAACAACTTTCCAATTTACTTTTATCACCGATTTTGCTTTGTTCTCTTGGTATTCTTAGTTGAAAGCTAAACCTTGGAGGTTCATATGCTAATTTCTTAAACCTTGAAGGCCGCCTCTAATCTAAATGCATTTTTCACCACTAGAGGTCATTAGTTCACGTTTTTTATATAGATTACATTGAGCTCATGCACGTGAATTTACGATGGAGACAGCTCTGATTGGCTAAAATGCAAGTCTGTCAAAAGAACTGAAGTAAGGGGGCAGTCTACTGAGGTATAGATACAAGGTAATTACAGAGGTAAAACGTGTATAATTATAACTGTTGGTTATGCAAAACTGGGGAATTAGTAATTAACAACAAAAATTCTGGTGTTGACTGTCCCTTTAACGTTTTATAATATAGTGCAGTAGTTGAAAATTGCATTTCAAATTAGCTGCAGACAAAAAAAAATTAAACTGTAAAATGTCTCTTGAAAAATGTTTTTCCTTTTCTCTTGGTCTAACATAGAAATGTAGTAATATAAAAGGTGCAATGCTCATAAGAATGTCTTACATTAAGAACAAACAGCTTTGCAGACTGGGAAAGGCTAGGGGCGGGTTTGTTAAAAATCTAAGAGCCAGTAAATAATCAATGCACTGCTGCTTTGCAGCGCTACTGCATATATGACTATATTAACTTCAAACAGCACTTTGCTCTGGATGCACTGTGATAAGGAAAACTTACACAGTACAACCAGAGCACAGCTCTGTTTGAAGAGAACTGTCTAATGTGGAGCAAAGCTCCAAAGTTAAAGCACTAACAGTACTTGCATGGGTTCTGTTCTTTCTGCAGACATGCTGCATTTTCTGCGATGGCATCTCAGATCACTGTATGTTCTGCCTTGGGGCCCAACAGTAAGGAATGAAGCCGTGGATTCTCCTTATATTAAGAAGGAAAACATAAATTATGCTTACCAATTAATTTAACTTCCTTCTGTATAAGGAGAGTCCATGGCTTTGAGTTGGTACACTTTGCAATTAATCTTTCATTTTAAATTTTGGCTAATTTGATTTCTATTTTTGCATGCTTTGTTACATTCCTTATATATTTAGAATGTTGAGTCTGTACAATTTCCTTTGAATAATTTAAATGTCCTACTTTTTTCCTATTTTCTCTTAACACATTTTTATTTAGCCACATTGGCTTGGATTTATTTCTTTTACTTTTATAACCATGTGGTATGTGTTGATATGTATATTTATTTAACAAAGTTTTAAATGTTATCCATTTATCCACTGTATTTTTTTATTATAGAATACTTTGGTCCCCATGTATTAAATGGCATGCAGACGGCTTCTCAACTTGAGAAGCTGTCGGCACGCCTTTGCATACGGGCAGCGGATCTGTTTGCCCGCTGGCCCGTATTCATCATTACACACTCCAATGAGTGTGTAATGTTCGCCCCTTCATTCGCACGAGAAAAGGAACAGTCAATCACAGCGCGCGAGCTAGCTAGCTAGCTAGCTAGCTCTCTGTGATTTCTCTTTGCCACCTCAGAGGCAAATAAGGTTGAGATGTAAATGAGCTTGTGCTCTGATTTTAAGTAATAACTATGTAGAATGTTGCAGGGTCTAAGAAATATGGGCATACTGAACTGTGTTGGAGGACTCCAACTTCTCTGGAGCGAGTAAAACAAGCAGAGTTCTAAAAGTCATTTTATAGCATAACAGGTGCATAACAATTTAAGAATAGCAGCTCATGAAGTCAGTCAGTTTTGTATTAATAAATATATACTACAAGTGCCAGTGGTCTGAGGAAATACATTTTGTTATATAACTGGTGATTAAAACTATAATTGGTTGCTAAGAGTCCTGCCCAGTTTTAAATATAGTTACGCAACTGCCGTTTGTCAAAAGATAAAGTCACCACATAAATTAATTTGTTAAAAAATACAGTTGGGTGACATGGGTATTTTCAGAATTCTTTAAAACCAGGGGCCCGATCCGATAAAAATCGTCGCCCGCAAAAGCTGGCGACGCCAATATTTGCGCTGGTTTGGTATCCTATATACGGCGTAACCTAGAAGTTACGCGCGTATATTTCTCCATTTTCACCTCGCCACAAAAAGCAGCCGTAAGAAGCCTTACGCTGACTATTGGAGCCCCGTAACTCCCTAAACTACCTTCTAAATAAACCTAACACCTAACGCATGCGCTCCCGGACCCCGCCGCCATCTACATAAACTAACCCCCTACTGTGAGCCCCTAAAACCGCCACCATCAACCTTATCTATCCCCTAATCTGACCCCTTACACCGCCGCCACCTATATAAAAATTATTAACCCCTAATCTAATCCCCCTATACCGCCGCCAGCTATATTAATATTATTAACCCCTAATCTAATCCCCCTAAAGTAATAAACTCTATTACCAGCCCTTAAAAGGGCCTTTTGCGGGGCTTTGCCCCAAAGTAAACAGATCTTTTGCCCTATAACCTGCCCTCCCTACACCGCCGCCACCTATATTAATAGTATTAACCCCTAATGTAAGCCCCTTACACCGCCGCCATCTATATTAAAATTATTAACCCCTAATTTAATCAACCTACCCCGGCGCCAGCTATATTATCTATATTAACCCTAAGTATATTATAGTTAATATAGTTATTACATTATATATATTAACTATATTAACCCTAATTATATTAGGGTTAATATAGTTACTATAGTATTTATATTAACTATATTAACTCTATCTAACCCTAACACCCCTAACTAAATTCTTATTAAATAAATCTAATTCATATTATAAACTAAAATATTCCTATTTAAATCTAAATACTTACCTATAAAATAAACCCTAAGATAGCTACAATATAATTAATAATTACATTGTAGCTATGTTAGGGTTTATATTTATTTTACAGGTAAATTGTTAATTATTTTAACTAGGTATAATAGCTATTAAATAGTTATTAACTATTTAATAGCTACCTAGTTAAAATAATTACCCAATTACCTGTAAAATAAATCCTAACCTAAGTTACAAATACACCTACACTATCAATAAATTAAATAAACTACAAATATCTATCTAAAAATACAATTAAATACACTAAACTAAATTACAAAAACAAACAAAGACTAAATTACAAAACATAAAAAAAGATTACAAGATTTTTAAGCTAATTACACCTATTCTAAGCCCCCTAATAAAATAATAAACCCCCAAAATAAAAAAATGCCCTACCCTATTCTAAATTAAACAAGTTCAAAGCTCTTTTACCTTACCAGCCCTTAAAAGGGCCTTTTGCGGGGCATGCCCCAAAGAAAACTGCTCTTTTGCCTGAAAAAAACCCACAATACCACCCCCCAACATTACAACCCACCACCCACATACCCCTAATCTAACCCAACCCCCCCTTAAATAAACCTAACACTACCCCCCTGAAGATCTCCCTACCTTGTCTTTACCCAACTGGGCCGAACTCCTCATCCGATCCGGGCGATGTCTATCCAAGCGGCAAAGAAGAATTCTTCATCCCGGTGATGTCTTTCTCCAAGCGGCAGCAAAGTCTTCTTCCATCCGGCAGCATCTTCCATCAAGCGGCATCTTCAATCTTCTTTCTTCGCTCCGCCGACGCGGAGCATCCATCCCGGCCGACGACTGAACGACGAATGAGGTACCTTTAAATGACGTCATCCAAGATGTTGTCCGTCGAATTCCGATTGGCTGATAGGATTCTATCAGCCAATCGGAATTAAGGTAGAAAAATCTGATTGGCTGATTGAATCAGCCAATCAGATTCAAGTTCAATCCGATTGGCTGATTGGTTCAGCCTGGCGGGTTGAATACAAGGTAGGGAGATCTTCAGGGGGGTAGTGTTAGGTTTATTTAAGGGGGGTTTGGGTTAGATTAGGGGTATGTGGGTGGTGGGTTGTAATGTTGGGGGGTGGTATTGTGTTTCTCTTGTTAAGTGTATCCAGTCCACGGATCATCCATTACTTGTGGGATATTCTCCTTCCCAACAGGAAGTTGCAAGAGGATCACCCACAGCAGAGCTGCTATATAGCTCCTCCCCTCACTGCCATACCCAGTCATTCTCTTGCAACTCTCAACTAAGATGGAGGTCGTAAGAGGACTGTGGTGTTTTATACTTAGTTTATTTCTTCAATCAAAAGTTTGTTATTTTTAAATGGTACCGGAGTGTACTGTTTATCTCAGGCAGTATTTAGAAGAAGAATCTGCCTGCGTTTTCTATGATCTTAGCAGAAGTAACTAAGATCCTTTGCTGTTCTCACATATTCTGAGGAGTGAGGTAACTTCAGAGGGGGAATAGCGTGCAGGTTTTCCTGTAATAAGGTATGTGCAGTTAAAATATTTTTCTAGGGATGGAATTTGCTAGAAAATGCTGCTGATACCGAAGTAATGTAAGTAAAGCCTTAAATGCAGTGATAGCGACTGGTATCAGGCTTATTAATAGAGATACATACTCTTATAAAAGTGTATTTTAAAACGTTTGCTGGCATGTTTAATCGTTTTTTACATATGTTTTGTGATAAAACTTATTGGGGCCTAGTTTTTTCCACATGGCTGGCTTGAATTTTGCCTAGAAACAGTTCCCTGAGGCTTCCCACTGTTGTAATATGAGTGGGAGGGGCCTATTTTGGCGTTTTTTTGCACAGCAAAAATTACAGACACAGACATCCAGCTTCTTCCTGCATGATCCAGTACTTCTCTGAAGGGCTCAAAAGCTTCAAAAGTCGTATTGAGGGAGGTAAAAAGCCACAGTAGAGCTGTGGCAGTTGTTGTGACTGTTTAAAAAAACGTTTTTGTCATTTGTTATTCCGTTTTTGGTATTAAGGGGTTAATCATCCATTTGCAAGTGGGTGCAATGCTCTGCTAACTTATTACATACACTGTAAAAATTTCGTTAGAGTAACTGCATTTTTTCACTGTTATTTCAAAATTTGGGAAAATTTGTGTTTCTTAAAGGCGCAGTAACGTTTTTTATATTGCTTGTAAACTTGTTTTAAAGTGTTTTCCAAGCTTGCTAGTCTCATTGCTAGTCTGTTTAAACATGTCTGACACAGAGGAACCTACTTGTTCATTATGTTTGAAAGCCATGGTGGAGCCCCATAGGAGAATGTGAACTAAATGTATTGATTTCACCTTAAACAGTGAAGATCAGTCTTTATCTATAAAAGAATTATCACCAGAGGGTTCTGTCGAGGGGGAAGTTATGCCGACTAACTCTCCCCACGTGTCAGACCCTTCGCCTCCCGCTCAGGGGACGCACGCTAATATGGCGCCAATTACATCAGGGACACCCATAGCGATTACCTTGCAGGACATGGCTGCAATCATGAATAATACCCCGTCAGAGGTATTATCTAGATTGCCTGAATTAAGAGGCAAGCGCGATAGCTCTGGGGTTAGGAGAGATACAGAGCGTGCAAATGCTGTTAGAGCCATGTCTGATACTGAGTCACAGTATGCAGAACATGAGGACGGAGAGCTTCAGTCTGTGGGTGACATCTCTGACTCGGGGAAACCTGATTCAGAGATTTCTAATTTTAAATTTAAGCTTGAGAACCTCCGTGTATTGCTTGGGGAGGTATTAGCTGCTCTGAATGACTGTAACACAGTTGCAATTCCAGAGAAATTGTGTAGGCTGGATAGATACTATGCGGTGCCGGTGTGTACTGACGTTTTTCCTATACCTAAAAGGCTTACAGAAATTATTAGCAAGGAGTGGGATAGACCCGGTGTGCCCTTTTCCCCACCTCCTATATTTAGAAAAATGTTTCCAATAGACGCCACTACACGGGACTTATGGCAGATGGTCCCTAAGGTGGAGGGAGCAGTTTCTACTTTAGCAAAGCATACCACTATCCCGGTTGAGGACAGTTGTGCTTTTTCAGATCCAATGGATAAAAAATTGGAGGGTTACCTTAAGAAAATGTTTATTCAACAAGGTTTTATTTTACAGCCCCTTGCATGCATTGCGCCTGTCACTACTGCGGCGGCATTCTGGTTTGAGGCCCTGGAAGAGGCCATCCAGACAGCTCCATTGAATGAAATTATTGACAAGCTTAGAACGCTTAAGCTAGCTAACTCATTTGTTTCTGATGCCATTGGTCATTTGACTAAACTAACGGCTAAGAATTCCGGATTCGCCATCCAGGCGCGTAGGGCGCTATGGCTTAAATCCTGGTCAGCTGACGTGACTTCAAAGTCTAAATTACTCAACATTCCTTTCAAGGGGCAGACCTTATTCGGGCCTGGCTTGAAGGAAATTATTGCTGACATTACTGGAGGCAAGGGTCATACCCTTCCTCAGGACAGGGCCAAATCAAAGGCCAAACAGTCTAATTTTCGTGCCTTTCGAAATTTCAAGGCAGGAGCAGCATCAACTTCCTCCGCTTCAAAACAAGAGGGAACTGTTGCTCATTCCAGACAGGCCTGAAACCTAACCAGTCCTGGAACAAGGGCAAGCAGGCCAGAAAGCCTGCTGCTGCCCCCAAGACAGCATGAAGGAACGGCCCCCTATCCGGAAACGGATCTAGTGGGGGGCAGACTTTCTCTCTTCGCCCAGGCGTGGGCAAGAGATGTTCAGGATCCCTGGGCGTTGGAGATCATATCTCAGGGATATCTTCTGGACTTCAAAGCTTCTCCTCCACAAGGGAGATTTCATCTTTCAAGGTTATCAGCAAACCAGATAAAGAAAGAGGCAGTCCTAAGTTGTGTGAATGACCTCCTAGTAATGGGAGTGATCCATCCAGTTCCGCGGACGGAACATGGACAGGGATTTTATTCAAATCTGTTTTGTGGTTCCCAAGAAAGAGGGAACCTTCAGACCAATCTTGGATCTAAAGATCTTAAACAAATTCCTCAGAGTTCCATCATTCAAAATGGAAACTATTCGGACCATCCTACCCATGATCCAAGAGGGTCAGTACATGACCACAGTGGACTTAAAGGATGCCTACCTTCACATACAGATTCCCAAAGATCATTATCGGTTCCTAAGGTTTGCCTTTCTAGACAGGCATTAGCAATTTGTAGCTCTTCCCTTCGGGTCGGCCACTGCCCCGAGAATTTTTACAAAGGTTCTGGGCTCACTTCTGGCGGTTCTAAGACCGCGAGGCATAGCGGTGGCTCCGTATCTAGACGACATCCTGATATAGGCGTCAAGCTTTCAAATTGCCAAGTCTCATACAGAGATAGTTCTGGCATTTCTGAGGTCGCATGGGTGGAAAGTGAACGTGGAAAAGAGTTCTCTATCACCACTCACAAGAGTCTCCTTCCTAGGGACTCTTATAGATTCTGTAGAGATTAAAATTTACCTGACGGAGTCCAGGTTATCAAAACTTCTAAATGCTTGCCGTGTCCTTCATTCCATTCCACGCCCGTCAGTGGCTCAGTGCATGGAAGTAATCGGCTTAATGGTAGCGGCAATGGACATAGTGCCATTTGCGCGCCTGCATCTCAGACCGCTGCAATTATGCATGCTAAGTCAGTGGAATGGGGATTACTCAGATTTGTCCCCTCTACTAAATCTGGATCAAGAGACCAGAGATTTTCTTCTCTGGTGGCTTTCTCGGGTCCATCTGTCCAAGGGTATGACCTTTCGCAGGCCAGATTGGACGATTGTAACAACAGATGCCAGCCTTCTAGGTTGGGGCGCAGTCTGGAACTCCCTGAAGGCTCAGGGATTGTGGACTCAGGAGGAGAAACTCCTCCCAATAAATATTCTGGAGTTAAGAGCAATATTCAATGCTCTTCTAGCTTGGCCTCAGTTAGCAACACTGAGGTTCATCAGATTTCAGTCGGACAACATCACGACTGTGGCATACATCAACCATCAAGGGGGAACCAGGAGTTCCCTAGCGATGTTAGAAGTCTCAAAGATAATTCGCTGGGCAGAGTCTCACTCTTGCCACCTGTCAGCGATCCACATCCCAGGCGTAGAGAACTGGGAGGCGGATTTTCTAAGTCGTCAGACTTTTCATCCGGGGGAGTGGGAACTCCATCCGGAGGCGTTTGCTCAACTGGTCCATCGTTGGGGCAAACCAGAACTGTATCTCATGGCGTCTCGCCAGAACGCCAAGCTTCCTTGTTACGGATCCAGGTCCAGGGACCCGGGAGCAACGCTGATAGATGCTCTAGCAGCTCCTTGGTTCTTCAACCTGGCCTATGTGTTTCCACCGTTTCCTCTGCTCCCTCGACTGATTGCCAAAATCAAACAGGAGAGAGCATCGGTGATTCTGATAGCGCCTGCGTGGCCACGCAGGACCTGGTATGCAGACCTAGTGGACATGTCATCTCTTCCACCATGGACTCTGCCTCTGAGGCAGGACCTTCTAATACAAGGTCCTTTCAATCATCCAAATCTAATTTCTCTGAGACTGACTGCATGGAGATTGAACGCTTGATTCTATCAAGGCGTGGCTTCTCTGAGTCAGTCATTGATACCTTAATACAGGCTCGGAAGCCTGTCACCAGGAAAATCTACCATAAGATATGGCGTAAATATCTTTATTAGTGTGAATCCAAGAGTTACTCATGGAGTAAGGTTAGGATTCCTAGGATATTGTCCTTTCTCCAAGAGTGTTTGGACAAAGGCTTATCAGCTAGTTCTTTAAAAGGACAGATCTCTGCTCTGTCTATTCTTTTGCACAAGCGTCTGGCAGAAGTTCCAGACGTCCAGGCATTTTGTCAGGCTTTGGTTAGGATTAAGCCTGTGTTTAAAACTGTTGCTCCCCCGTGGAGCTTAAACTTGGTTCTTAAAGTTCTTCAGGGAGTTCCGTTTGAACCCCTTCATTCCATTGATATTAAACTTTTATCTTGGAAAGTTCTGTTTTTGATGGCTATTTCCTCGGCTCGAAGAGTCTCTGAGTTATCTGCCTTACATTGTGATTCTCCTTATCTGATTTTTCATTCAGACAAGGTAGTTGTGCGTACCAAACCTGGGTTTTTACCTAAGGTGGTTTCTAACAGGAATATAAATCAAGAGATTGTTGTTCCATCATTGTGTCCTAATCCTTCTTCAAAGAAGGAACGTCTTTTGCATAATCTGGACGTAGTCCGTGCCTTGAAGTTTTACTTACAGGCTACTAAAGATTTTCGTCAAACATCTGCCCTGTTTGTCGTTTACTCTGGACAGAGGAGAGGTCAAAAAGCTTCGGCAACCTCTCTCTCCTTTTGGCTTCGGAGCATAATACACTTAGCCTATGAGACTGCTGGACAGTAGCCCCCTGAAAGGATTACAGCTCATTCTACTAGAGCTGTGGCTTCCACCTGGGCCTTTAAAAATGAGGCCTCTGTTGAACAGATTTGCAAGGCTGCGACTTGGTCTTCGCTTCACACCTTTTCAAAATTTTACAAATTTGACACTTTTGCTTCTTCGGAGGCTGTTTTTGGGAGAAAGGTTCTACAGGCAGTGGTTCCTTCCGTTTAAGTTCCTGCCTTGTCCCTCCCTTCATCCGTGTACTTTAGCTTTGGTATTGGTATCCCACAAGTAATGGATGATCCGTGGACTGGATACACTTAACAAGAGAAAACATAATTTATGCTTACCTGATAAATTTATTTCTCTTGTAGTGTATCCAGTCCACGGCCCGCCCTGTCCTTTTAAGGCAGGTCTAAATTTTAATTAAACCACAGTCACCACTGCACCCTATGGTTTCTCCTTTCTCGTCTTGTTTCGGTCGAATGACTGGATATGGCAGTGAGGGGAGGAGCTATATAGCAGCTCTGCTGTGGGTGATCCTCTTGCAACTTCCTGTTGGGAAGGAGAATATCCCACAAGTAATGGATGATCCGTGGACTGGATACACTACAAGAGAAATACATTTATCGGTAAGCATAAATTATGTTTTTTTTTTTCAGGTAAAAGAGCAGTTTTCTTTGGGGCATGCCCCGCAAAAGGCCCTTTTAAGGGCTGGTAAGGTAAAAGAGCTTTGAACTTGTTTAATTTAGAATAGGGTAGGGCATTTTTTTTATTTTGGGGGTTTATTATTTTATTAGGGGGCTTAGAATAGGTGTAATTAGCTTAAAAATCTTGTAATCTTTTTTTTATTTTTTGTAATTTAGTGGGGTTTTTTTTTTGTAATTTAGTTTAGTCTATTTAATTGTATTTTTAGATAGATATTTGTAGTTTATTTAATTTATTGATAGTGTAGGTGTATTTGTAACTTAGGTTAGGATTTATTTTACAGGTAATTGGGTAATTATTTTAACTAGGTAGCTATTAAATAATTAATAACTATTTAATAGCTATTATACCTAGTTAAAATAATTAACAATTTACCTGTAAAATAAATATAAACCCTAACATAGCTACAATGTAATTATTAATTATATTGTAGCTATCTTAGGGTTTATTTTATAGGTAAGTATTTAGATTTAAATAGGAATATTTTAATTAATAATATTAATATTAGATTTATTTTAATAAGAGTTTAGTTAGGGATGTTAGCGTTAGATAGGGTTATTATACTTAATATATATATATATATATAATATAATAACGATATTAACTATATTAACCCTAATATAATTAGGGTTAATATAGTTAATATATATAATATAATAATTATATTAACTATATTAACCCTAATATAATTAGGGTTAATATAGTTAATATAGCTGGCGGCGGTGTAGGGGGATTAGATTAGGGGTTAATGTATTTAATATAGGTGGCGGCGGTGTAGGGGGATTAGATTAGGGGTTAATACATTTATTATAGCTGGCGGCGGTGTAGGGGGATTTAGATTAGATGCAAAAGAGCTGATTACTTTGTGACAAAGCCCCGCCAAAAGCTCTTTTAAGGGCTGGCAAAAGAGCAGTTTACTTTGGGGTAATGCCACGCAAAAAGCCCTTTTCAGGGCTATTTGTAGGGTTAGACTTAGGTTTAGTGGTAGGGATAGTTTAGTATTTTAGGGGTTAAATAATTTAATATAGATGGCGGCGGGGTAGGGGGATTAAATTAGGGGTTAATAATTTTAAAATAGATGGCGGCGGGGTAGGGGCTCACTTTAGGGGGTAGGTAAGGTAGATGGCGGCGGGGTAGGGGCTCACTTTAGGGGGTTATAGATTTAATATAGCTGGCGGCGATGTACGGGAGCGGCGGTTTAGGGGTTAATAACTTTATTAGGTGGCGGCGGGGTACGGGAGCGGCGGTTTAGGGGTTAATAAAAAATTTTATTGTTAGGATAGTGAGGGGGGATAGCGGATAGAGGGTTAGACGTGTCGGGCTATGTTTAGGAGGCGTGTTAGACAGTGCGGGTGATTTCATACTTTAGTCAGGTATTAACATAGTAACATAGTAACATAGTAGATAAGGTTGAAAAAAGACTGAAGTCCATCGAGTTCAACCTATACAAATCTAAAATACTTACAAAAAGCTCCAGTTAAGCTTAAATAACCCCATTAAAATGTGACCCATTTAATACTAGCAATCATATCCATGAATTTTGTTTATATACAGAAATTTATCCAGACTATTTTTAAATGTATCTATGGTATTGGCATTCACTACCTCCTTTGGTAATGAGTTCCACAATTTTATTGCTCTTACAGTGAAAAAACGTTTCCGTTGCAGGAGATTAAATCTCCTTTCCTCCAACCTTAAATTATGACCTCTTGTCAGAACCAATTTTCTTGGAATAAAAAGAGCTTCTGCCATCTCTGTATATGGGCCTTGAATATATTTATATAAAGTAATCATGTCACCTCTCAAGCGCCTTTTTTCTAAAGAGAACAGACCCAGTTTGGCTAGCCTCTCCTCATAGGTTAATTTCTCCAATCCCCTTATTAGCTTTGTGGCCCTTCTCTGAACTTTTTCTAGTTCTGCAATATATTTTTTAGCAATCGGTCCCCAGAACTGCACTCCAAACTCAAGGTGAGGTCTTACCAGGGCTTTATATAATGACAGAATTATGCTTTCCTCCCTTGAATCAATGCCTCTTTTAATACATGCTAGTATCTTATTAGCCTTTGAAGCCACTGCCCTGCATTGTGCACTCATCTTTAGCTTGTTATCTATTACTACTCCCAAATCCCTTTCCTCCTGTGTTTGGCTAAGTCTTGTCCCATTTAAAAAATACATAGCCTGCTTATTTTTACTTCCAAAATGTAGAACCTTACATTTTTCCGTATTAAATCTCATTTTCCATTCACTTGCCCATAGTTCTAATTTTAGCAAATCCCTTTGCAAAGAGAGTTCATCCTGCTCTGACCTAATGACCTTACTTAACTTAGTATCATCTGCAAAAATAGAGATGTCGCTATTTAATCCTTGCTCCAAGTCATTTATAAAAATATTAAAAAGAACAGGGCCCAGTACTGATCCCTGGGGGACGCCACTGATTACCTTTGTCCAATCTGAGTATGATCCATTTACTGCTACTCGTTGCTCCCTATCTTTTATCCAGTTATTTATCCATGAGCTAACATTTTCAGCTATTCCCAGTCCCTTAATTTTGTGCATTAATCTCTCATGTGGCACTGTATCAAATGCCTTTGCAAAATCTAAGTATATCACATCAACTGATTCCCCTTTATCTATGTTTTTACTTACTTCCTCGTAGAATCTAATTAGATTAGTTTGACATGATCTATTTCTCCTAAAGCCATGCTGATTAGAACTCATAATCTTGTTTACACGAATATGCTCATCAATATAATCCCTTATAATCCCTTCAAATATCTTCCCCACTATTGATGTCAGACTAACTGGTCTATAGCTTCCTGGATCATCCCTGCTTCCCTTTTTGAAGAGTGGCACCACATCAGCTTTACGCCAATCCTGGGGTACCATGCCTGAGGATAATGAGTCTTGAAAAATTAAGAGTAAAGGTTTGTCTATAACAGTGCTAAGTTCCCTTAACACCCTTGGGTGTATTCCATCTGGGCCTGGAGTTTTATTTACCTTAATATTTTTTAGTTTTTTCCTGATATCCTCTAAACAAAACCCAGTTAGTGGTATGGACTGGCATGTTCTATTCTGTTCCAAAGTATCATTCAATGGTTCCTCTCTTGTGTATACTGAAGAAAAAAACTGGTTTAGTACCTCAGCCTTCTCCCTGTCATTATTTATCATGCTACCCTCCACACATTTTAATGTACCTATATTATCCTTCTTAGATTTTTTGCTATTTATGTACTTAAAGAACCTTTTAGGGTTAGACTTAGAATCCTTGGCAATTAATTTTTCATATTCAATTTTGGCTAATTTGATTGCTTTTTTGCATGCTTTGTTACATTCCTTATAAATATTGTATGCTGAGTCTGTACTATTTTCTTTTAATAATTTAAATGCCCTACGTTTTTTCCTAATTTCTTTTAACACATTTATATTTAGCCATAACGGCTTATTTTTTTTATTTTTATTTTTATAACCATATGGTATGTATTGATATGTATATTTATTTAACAAATTTTTAAATATTATCCATTTATCCTCTGTATTTTTATTAGAAAATACATTGTCCCAATTTATATTATTTAATGATTTCCTTAAATCGTTGAATTTTGCTTTCTTGAAATTAAAAGTCTTAGTTAAGCCTTTAAAACACTGCATATGAAAAGAGATTTCAAATGTGACCATGTTATGATCACTGTTACCCAAATGTTCTTTGATTTCTATGTTTGATATTATATCTGTATTGTTTGATAGCACTAAATCCAATATAGCTTTACTCCTAGTTGGCTCCTCTATTAATTGTGACAAGAAGTTATCCCTGAGAACATTTAAAAATCTATCCCCCTTAGCTGAATTACTAGTTTCATTGGCCCAGTTTATATCAGGGTAGTTAAAATCTCCCATAATTACAGCACTGTTATTAGCAGCCTTACCTATTTGCATTAGTAGTTGAGTTTCCTCTGGGTCACTAATGTTGGGAGGCTTGTAGCATGTTCCTAGTAATATTTTTTTAGGATTTTTCCCCCCACTCTTTATTTCAACCCACAGGGTCTCTACATTGTCACTTGTATCATAAATATCTTCCCTTATTGTAGGTTTAAGGTCAGGTTTAATATACATGCAGATTCCTCCACCCCTTTTATTATTCCTGTCCCTCCTAAATAATGTATACCCCTCTAAGTTAACTGCCCAGTCATGTGAATCATCCCACCAAGTTTCAGTTATACTGATAACATCATAGTCCTCTTCTGCAACTAAGAGCGTCAGCTCCCCCATTTTACCTGTCATGCTTCTTGCATTTGTTGTCATACATTTAATTTTCATGTGCTTTCTGCTGCTACTTGGTGTACTTTCCTCTATACTTTCTAATGTGACATTTCTTAAGTCATCCCTTCCTTGAGATATTAATGGAGAGACATATTCAGACACTGATCTCTCTGTTCTATTTTGTTCAAATTGACCCTCCCCCCCTTTGCCTAGTTTAAAAGGTTCTCTAAACGTGCTACCATCCTTTCCCCCAACACACCTGCACCCATGTCATTCAGGTGCAATCCATCCTTACTGTACAATTTGTACAGTATTGTAGGGGCTGGCAGTTTCTAACATGGCGCAAGTCACTGGCGACGCCAGAAATTTGTATTTGCGCAGATTTCTGGACATCGCTGGTTTATCCGACTGACGGCACGTTAGTATCTGCCGGCGCCGTATATTGGATAGCTCGAGTTGCGAGCTGAAACTGCGGGCGACGCGGGTTCCCTCGCTTGCGCCGCAAACTACGCCGTATATCGGATCGCGCCCCAGAATCATATTCAAAACAGAAAGAGAAGCACTCTGCCAGGAACGAACAGCAGCTCAATAGCTTGGTCGATGGCCCGGTTGCCACCTGGGAGTAGCTTCTTTCTGCCCAATTGTGCTTTTCACAGAGGAAAACTTTCCTTGTTCTAGACAGAGTAGACTATTGTTTCAATAGTGAAGTTTTTGTTTTTTTATCCGAGCCCACATCTTTCTGGTTTAGATATATTTTCTTTCTAATGACACGGTGAGTCCACGGATCATCTCTAATTACTATTGGGAATATCACTCCTGGCCAGCAGGAGGAGGCAAAGAGCACCACAGCAAAGCTGTTAAGTATCACCTCCCTTCCCTCCAACCCCAGTCATTCTCTTTGCCTATGTTAAAAGCAAGGAGATGGTAAAGTTTAGGTGTCTGAAAGAAGATTCTTCAATCAAGATTTTATTATTTTAGAGCAGAGCAAGATTGTCCTGCTTCTTCCTGGGGTTTAGCTGTAGCCCATGCCAGTTTCTTCAGTAGAGCAGTGGTGGCTTTTAAGCAATTGGGAACTTGTGGGGTATAATCCTCACTGCGCCTCCCAAATAGTTGTTGCTGCCCTAACTTGAAAGCCTGAGTAAGATTACTCAGTCTTTTCCTTTTCTTTCATGTAATTAGCAAGAGTCCATGAGCTAGTGACGTATGGGATATACATTCCTACCAGGAGGGGCAAAGTTTCCCAAACCTCAAAATGCCTATAAATACACCCCTCACCACACCCACAATTCAGTTTTACAAACTTTGCCTCCTATGGAGGTGGTGAAGTAAGTTTGTGCTAGATTCTACGTTGATATGCGCTCCGCAGCAAGTTGGAGCCCGGTTTTCCTCTCAGCGTGCAGTGAATGTCAGAGGGATGTGAGGAGAGTATTGCCTATTTGAATGCAGTGATCTCCTTCTACGGGGTCTATTTCATAGGTTGTCTGTTATCGGTCGTAGAGATTCATCTCTTACCTCCCTTTTCAGATCGACGATATACTCTTATTTATATACCATTACCTCTGCTGATTCTCGTTTCAGTACTGGTTTGGCTTTCTACAAACATGTAGATGAGTGTCCTGGGGTAAGTAAATCTTATTTTCTGTGACACTTTAAGCTATGGTTGGGCACTTTGTTTATAAAGTTCTAAATATATGTATTCAAACATTTATTTGCCTTGACTCAGAATGTTCAACATTCCTTATTTTTCAGACAGTCAGTTTCATATTTGGGATAATGCATTTGAATTAATCATTTTTTCTTACCTTCAAAAATTTGACTCTTTTTTCCCTGTGGGCTGTTAGGCTTTTTTTGACGTTATTTTGCGCCAAAAATGTCGGCGTTCCGGATGTGCCGTCATTTTTGGCGCCAAAAGCATTTAGGCGCCAAATAATGTGGGCGTCTTATTTGGCGCTAAAAAAATATGGGCGTCGCTTTTGTCTCCACATTATTTAAGTCTCATTTTTCATTGCTTCTGGTTGCTAGAAGCTTGTTCTTTGGCATTTTTTCCCATTCCTGAAACTGTCATTAAAGGAATTTGATCAATTTTGCTTTATATGTTGTTTTTTCTCTTACATATTGCAAGATGTCTCACGTTGCATCTGAGTCAGAAGATACTTCAGGAAAATCGCTGTCTAGTGCTGGATCTACCAAAGCTAAGTGTATCTGCTGTAAACTTTTGGTAGCTATTCCTCCGGCTGTTTGTATTAATTGTCATGACAAACTTGTTAATGCAGATAATATTTCCTTTAGTAAAGTACCATTGCCTGTTGCAGTTCCTTCAACATCTAAGGTGCAGAATGTTCCTGATAACATAAGAGATTTTGTTTCTGAATCCATCAAGAAGGCTATGTCTGTTATTTCTCCTTCTAGTAAACATAAAAAATCTTTTAAAACTTCTCTCCCTACAGGTGAATTTTTAAATGAACATCATCATTCTGATTCTGATGACTCTTCTGGTTCAGAGGATTCTGTCTCAGAGATTGATGCTGATAAATCTTCATATTTATTTAAAATGGAATTTATTCGTTCTTTACTTAAAGAAGTACTAATTGCTTTAGAAATAGAGGATTCTGGTCCTCTTGATACTAATTCTAAACGTTTAGATAAGGTATTTAAATCTCCTGTGGTTATTCCAGAAGTTTTTCCTGTTCCTAATGCTATTTCTGAAGTAATTTCCAAAGAATGGGATAAATTGGTTAATTCATTTACTCCTTCTAAACGTTTTAAGCAATTATATCCTGTGCCGTCTGACAGATTAGAATTTTGGGACAAAATCCCTAGAGTTGATGGGGCTATTTACGTCAGATGGTACTTCGTTTAAGGATCCTTTAGATAGGAAAATTGAATCCTTTCTAAGAAAAGCTTATCTGTGTTCAGGTAATCTTCTTAGACCTGCTATATCATTGGCTGATGTTGCTGCAGCTTCAACTTTTTGGTTGGAAACTTTAGCGCAACAAGTAACAGATCATGATTCTCATAATATTATTATTCTTCTTCAGCATGCTAATAATTTTATCTGTGATGCCATTTTTGATATTATTAGAGTTGATGTCAGGTTTATGTCTCTAGCTATTTTAGCTAGAAGAGCTTTATGGCTTAAGACTTGGAATGCTGATATGGCTTCTAAATCAACTCTACTTTCCATTTCTTTCCAGGGTAACAAATTATTTGGTTCTCAGTTGGATTCTATTATCTCAACTGTTACTGGTGGGAAAGGAACTTTTTTACCACAGGATAAAAAAATCTAAGGGTAAAAACAGGGCTAATAATTGTTTTCGTTCCTTTCGTTTCAACAAAGAACAAAAGCCTGATCCTTCATCCTCAGGAGCAGTTTCAGTTTGGAAACCATCTCCAGTCTGGAATAAATCCAAGCCTGCTAGAAAGGCAAAGCCTGCTTCTAAGTCCACATGAAGGTGCGGCCCTCATTCCAGCTCAGCTGGTAGGGGGCAGGTTACGTTTTTTCAAAGAAATTTGGATCAATTCTGTTCACAATCTTTGGATTCAGAACATTGTTTCAGAAGGGTACAGAATTGGTTTCAAGATGAGACCTCCTGCAAAGAGATTTTTTCTTTCCCATGTCCCAGTAAATCCAGTGAAAGCTCAAGCATTTCTGAATTGTGTTTCAGATCTAGAGTTGGCTGGAGTAATTATGCCAGTTCCAGTTCCGGAACAGGGGATGGGGTTTTATTCAAATCTCTTCATTGTACCAAAGAAGGAGAATTCCTTCAGACCAGTTCTGGATCTAAAAATATTGAATCGTTATGTAAGGATACCAACGTTCAAGATGGTAACTGTAAGGACTATCTTGCCTTTTGTTCAGCAAGGGCATTATATGTCCACAATAGATTTACAGGATGCATATCTGCATATTCCGATTCATCCAGATCATTATCAGTTCCTGAGATTCTCTTTTCTGGACAAGCATTACCAGTTTGTGGCTCTGCCATTTGGCCTAGCTACAGCTCCAAGAATTTTTACAAAGGTTCTCGGTGCCCTTCTGTCTGTAATCAGAGAACAGGGTATTGTGGTATTTCCTTATTTGGACGATATCTTGGTACTTGCTCAGTCTTTACATTTAGCAGAATCTCATACGAATCAACTTGTGTTGTTTCTTCAAGATCATGGTTGGAGGATCAATTTACCAAAAAGTTCATTGATTCCTCAGACAAGGGTGACCTTTCTGGGTTTCCAGATAGATTCAGTGTCCATGACTCTGTCTTTAACAGACAAGAGACGTCTAAAATTGATTTCAGCTTGTCGAAACCTTCAGTCACAATCATTCCCTTCGGTAGCCTTATGCATGGAAATTCTAGGTCTTATGACTGCTGCATCGGACGCGATCCCCTTTGCTCGTTTTCACATGCGACCTCTTCAGCTCTGTATGCTGAATCAATGGTGCAAGGATTACACAAAGATATCTCAATTAATATCTTTAAAACCGATTGTACGACACTCTCTAACGTGGTGGACAGATCACCATCGTTTATTTCAGGGGGCTTCTTTTGTGCTTCCGACCTGGACTGTAATTTCAACAGATGCAAGTCTCACGGGTTGGGGAGCTGTGTGGGGATCTCTGACGGCACAAGGAGTTTGGGAATCTCAGGAGGTGAGATTACCGATCAATATTTTGGAACTCCGTGCAATTTTCAGAGCTCTTCAGTTTTGGCCTCTTCTGAAGAGAGAATCGTTCATTTGTTTTCAGACAGACAATGTCACAACTGTGGCATACATCAATCATCAAGGAGGGACTCACAGTCCTCTGGCTATGAAAGAAGTATCTCGAATTTTGGTTTGGGCGGAATCCAGCTCCTGTCTAATCTCTGCGGTTCATATCCCAGGTATAGACAATTGGGAAGCGGATTATCTCAGTCGCCAAACGTTGCATCCGGGCGAATGGTCTCTTCACCCAGAGGTATTTCTTCAGATTGTTCAAATGTGGGAACTTCCAGAAATAGATCTGATGGCGTCTCATCTAAACAAGAAACTTCCCAGGTATCTGTCCAGATCCCGGGATCCTCAGGCGGAGGCAGTGGATGCATTATCACTTCCTTGCCTATATTATCATCCTGCCTATATCTTTCCGCCTCTAGTTCTTCTTCCAAGAGTAATCTCCAAGATTCTGAAGGAATGCTCGTTTGTTCTGCTGGTAGCTCCGGCATGGCCTCACAGGTATTGGTATGCGGATCTGGTCCGGATGGCCTCTTGCCAACCGTGGACTCTTCCGTTAAGATCAGACCTTCTGTCGCAAGGTCCTTTTTTCCATCAGAATCTGAAATCCTTAAATTTAAAGGTATGGAGATTGAACGCTTGATTCTTGGTCAAAGAGGTTTCTCTGACTCTGTGATTAATACTATGTTACAGGCGCGTAAATCTGTATCTAGAGAGATATATTATAGAGTCTGGAAGACTTATATTTCTTGGTGTCTTTCTCATCATTTTTCTTGGCATTCTTTTAGAATACCGAGAATTTTACAGTTTCTTCAGGATGGTTTAGATAAGGGTTTGTCCGCAAGTTCCTTGAAAGGTCAAATCTCTGCTCTTTCTGTTCTTTTTCACAGAAAGATTGCTATTCTTCCTGATATTCATTGTTTTGTACAAGCTTTGGTTCGTATAAAACCTGTCATTAAGTCAATTTCTCCTCCTTGGAGTTTGAATTTGGTTCTGGGGGCTCTTCAAGCTCCTCCGTTTGAACCTATGCATTCATTGGACATTAAATTACTTTCTTGGAAAGTTTTGTTCCTTTTGGCAATCTCTTCTGCCAGAAGAGTTTCTGAATTATCTGCTCTTTCTTGTGAGTCTCCTTTTCTGATTTTTCATCAGGATAAGGCGGTGTTGCGAACTTCTTTTGAATTTTTACCTAAAGTTGTGAATTCCAACAACATTAGTAGAGAAATTGTGGTTCCTTCATTATGTCCTAATCCTAAGAATTCTAAGGAGAAATCATTGCATTCTTTGGATGTTGTTAGAGCTTTGAAATATTATGTTGAAGCTACTAAGTCTTTCCGAAAGACTTCTAGTCTATTTGTTATCTTTTCTGGTTCTAGAAAAGGCCAGAAAGCTTCTGCCATTTCTTTGGCATCTTGGTTGAAATCTTTAATTCATCTTGCCTATGTTGAGTCGGGTAAAACTCCGCCTCAGAGGATTACAGCTCATTCTACTAGGTCAGTTTCTACTTCCTGGGCGTTTAGGAATGAAGCTTCGATTGATCAGATTTGCAAAGCAGCAACTTGGTCCCCTTTGCATACTTTTACTAAATTCTACCATTTTGATGTATTTTCTTCTTCTGAAGCAGTTTTTGGTAGAAAAGTACTTCAGGCAGCGGTTTCAGTTTGAATCTTCTGCTTATGTTTTTCATTAAACTTTATTTTGGGTGTGGATTATTTTCAGCAGGAATTGGCTGTCTTTATTTTATCCCTCCCTCTCTAGTGACTCTTGTGTGGAAAGATCCACATCTTGGGTAATCATTATCCCATACGTCACTAGCTCATGGACTCTTGCTAATTACATGAAAGAAAACATAATTTATGTAAGAACTTACCTGATAAATTCATTTCTTTCATATTAGCAAGAGTCCATGAGGCCCGCCCTTTTTTTGTGGTGGTTATGATTTTTGTATAAAGCACAATTATTCCAATTCCTTATTTTATATGCTTTCGCACTTTTTTATCACCCCACTTCTTGGCTATTCGTTAAACTGAATTGTGGGTGTGGTGAGGGGTGTATTTATAGGCATTTTGAGGTTTGGGAAACTTTGCCCCTCCTGGTAGGAATGTATATCCCATACGTCACTAGCTCATGGACTCTTGCTAATATGAAAGAAATGAATTTATCAGGTAAGTTCTTACATAAATTATGTTTTTTCCACAGGTCCATGTGAGGGAGAATGCCTCTGAAACCTAGTGAGCTGCCCTGCTGCCAGGTAGATTACATTGAGGTAAGTGCTAATTTTATTTTTCTAAGCAAGTATAAAGAAAAATATTGGCACTTTAACAGTTAGCGCTGTATGGGACATCAGATACATTAATCCTATTATGGGTTAATAGGATAATGTGAGGCAGTTTGTGCAGGCACTGGGGACGAGAGCAGGACATAGGCCCAGTTTGTTTATTATTCCTGTCAGGGTGGTGACGTACTTTATTGCGGCTCTGCAGTTTTCAGTAAAGCGGTCTCTGGATACCGGTGGGAGCAGCTCTGGATTGAGTCTGGATTTTCTCTATCTATTGACTCCCGCAACCAGCAGGACAGGTAGGCACCTCAGCATAGCTAGCTGAGGTGTAGAGGCTGTCTGGGGTGCTCTAGAACCGCCGTTTTTGCATTGAAAAATAAAAAGTTATTTTTAAAGATTTAAAGGGACAGTAACTTTTTTTGCAATAATTTCAAAATTAAATAAAAGTATTTTAATTTTTATTTGTTCAAATATTAGGTAAAGATGGACCAAGAGGCCCTGCAAAATGTGTTTTGATGTGGAACCACCAATCCCTTTTTGTTGAGAGAACATTGCATTACAGGGATAGACTTTTTGATTCTGAGCCATTATTGTCTAAGGCGGATGCTGTTCAGGGGTCTCCTGTTCAAGATATGCAGCAGCTTTCTCCTCAAGTGTCCCAAACTTTATCGTCTACACATGCAGTGCCCTGCATTTCCTCTCACACTCCGGTTGGAGTTACGTTGCAAGACATTGCTACCCACATATCTTCTGCGGTAACTGATGCGCTGAATGCTTTTCCCATGCTGCAGGGAAAGCGCAAGAGGAAATCTAAGGAATCAGTGAGTAAGGTTTCTGACACAGTCATGGCTATTCCGAATGTTCCTTCCCAGAAGTCTGAGGAGGAAGAAACATCGGTGGCGTTTGAGGGTGAATCTCAGACTCAGACAGTGTAATTCCTTCTTCTGTTGCGGAAGTTGTATCTTTCAGATTTAAGCTGGAACAACTCCGTTTGTTACTTAAGGAGGTTTTGGCTACCTTGGACGACTCGACTACTGTCGTAGTCAATCCTAAGATATCTAGTAAGCTAAACAAGTACTTTGATGTACCTTCCATGGTGGAGGTTTTCCCTGTACCAGATCGAGCTACAGAGATTATTGCTAGCGAATGGGAGAGACCTGATATCCCCTTTTCTCCATCCGCAAATTTTAAGAAAATTTTTCCAATAGCTGACTCTATCAAGGAGTCTTGGTAGACGGTCCCCAAGGTGGAAGGGGTAATTTCCACTTTGGCCAAGAGAACTACTATTCCCATAGACGATAGCTGTTCCTTCAAGGATCCTATGGATAAGAAGTTGGAGGGGTTACTTAAAAAGATGTATGTACACCAGGGTTCACAATGGCAACCTGCAGTGTTTATTGCTACCGTCTCCAGTGCGGCGGCATACTGGTTTAATGCGTTGTCTGATTCTATTCAGACAGATACTCCCCTTGAAGAGATCCAGGATAGGATCGAGGCTCTTAAGTTGGCCAATTATTTTATTACGTATGCTTTCCTACAGGTTATTAAGCTGGGAACAAAGATTTCTGGTTTTGCCGTACTGAACCGCAGAGCCTTATGTTGATGTCCTGGTCTGCGGATGTATCGTCTAAGTCTAAGCTTTTGGCGATTCCCTACAAGGGTAAGACCTTGAACAAACCTTGTTTGGGCCGGGCCTATTTCAGACATTACAGGAGGAAAGGGTAATTTCCTCCCTCAGGATAAGAGGAATAAGCAGAAAGGACGTCAGAGTAATTTTTGTTCCTTTCGAAATTACAAGGGTAAGCCTTCCTCTCCCTCTGCCAAGCAGGAACAGTCCAAACCTTCCTGGAGGACCAACCAGTCTTGGAACAAGGGAAAGCAATCTAAGAAGCCTGTTAATGACTCTAAGTCAGCATGAAGGGTCTGCCCCCGATCCGGGACTGGATCTTGTGGGGGGCAGACTTTCCTTCTTCACTCAGGCCTGGGTTCGGGATGTCCCGGATCCCTGGGCGGTGGATTTCGTGTTCCAGGGATACAAACTAGAGTTCAAGACCTTTCCTCCCAGGGGCAGGTTTCTGCTCTCAAGATTATCTGTAGACCAGATAAAAAGAGAGGCCTCTCCGACCTGGGAGTGATAGTTCCTGTTCCAATGCAGGAACAGGGTCTTGGATTTTACTCCAATCTGTTCGTGGGTTCCAAAGAAAGAGGGAACTTTCAGACCAATTCTAGATCTCAAGAGTATGAACAAGTTCCTCAGAGTACCGTCCTTCAAGATGGAAACTATTCGTTCCATTCTTTACTCGGTTCAAGAGGGTCAATTCATGACAACAGTAGATTTAAAGGACGCGTACCTGCATGTTCCCATCCACAGAGATCATCACAAGTTTCTGAGGTTCCCATTTCTAGACAAAGCCTTCCAGTTTGTGGCTCTTCCATTCGGCCTTGCCACAGCTCCCAGAATTTTTTCAAAGGTCCTGGGATCCCTGTTGGCGGTGCTCCGGTTACGGGGCATTGCAGTGGCGCCTTATCTGGACGTCATTCTGGTTCAGGCACCATCCTTCCAACAAGCGAACTCCCACACAGAGATGTTATTATCCTTCTTGCGGTCTCACAGATGGAAGGTGAATTTGGGAAAGAGTTCCTTGATTCCAGCTACAAGGGTAGTGTTCCTGGGGACCATAATAGATTCCTTATCAATGAACATATTTCTGACAGAGGTCAGAAAATCAAAGATCCACGACTCTTGTCTGGCCCTTCAGCGGATCTGTCTCCGCGAATTCATCTGGATCAGGCGACATGAGACTCTCTTCCTTGGTGGTTGTCTCAGGATCATCTCTCCCAGGGAACCTGCTTTTGCAGACCCACCTGGGTGATTGTGACAACGGACGCCAGCCTGCTGGGATGGGGAGCAGTCTGGGGCTCACTAAAGGCTCAGTGGACATGGACTCAGGAGGAGTCTCTTCTCCCTATAAACATCCTAGAGCTGAGGACAATCTTCAATGCTCTTCTGGACTCAGCTTCAGCCCAGTTTATCAGGTTCCAGTTCGACAACATAACTTCAGTGGCTTACATTAACCATCAGGGAGGAACTTGGAGTTCCTTGGCCATGACAGAGGTAGCCAAGATTATTCAGTGGGCGGAGACCCACAACTGCTGTCTGTCTATCTGCGATCCACATTCCAGGAGTGGACAATTGGGAAGCAGATTTTCTGAGCAGACAGACCTTTCACCCGGGGGAGTGGGAACTTCATCCGGAAGTGTTTGCCAACTTGATTCTCAAATGGGGACAGCCGGAGCTGGATCTCATGGCATTTTGACAGAATGCCAAGACCCCTAGGTACGGGTCGAGGTCTCGGGATCCTCAGGCTGTACTGATAGATGCTCTGGCGGTTCCTTGGAATTTCATTCAAGCATACCTATTTCCTCCATTCGCTCTCCTTCCTCGGGTTATTGCTCGAATCAAACAGGAGAAGGCGTCGGTGATCGTCATTGCAGCGACGTGGCCTCGCAGGATCTGGTATGCAGACCTAGTGGAGATGTCTTCTCTTCCACCTTGGAGACTTCCACTGAGGAAGGACCTTCTACTTCAAGGGCCCTACCTTTATCCAAATCTCATTTCTCTGAAGCTGACTGTTTTGGAGATTGAACGCTTAATTCTATCTAAGCGCGTGTTTTCGGAGTCGGTTATTGAGACCTTGATTCAGCCTCGTAAACCTGTAACTAGAAAGATTTACCATAAGATATGGCGTAAATATCAGTATTGGTGTGAATCCAGATGCTACTCTTGGAGTAGAGTTCGGATTCCTAGAATTTTGTCCTTTCTCCAAGAGGGTATGGAGAAGGGTTTATCTGCAAGTACTTTGAAGGGTCAAATATCTGCCTTGTCTATTTTGTTGCATAAACGTCTGGCGGATGTACCAGACGTGCAATCTTTCTGTAAGGCCTTGGTCAGAATCAGACCTGTGTTTAAACCTGTTACTCCTCCCTGGAGTCTTAACCTTGTTTTTAAAGTTCTTCAGCAGGCTCCGTTTGAGCCTATGCATTCCTTAGATATTAAGATGTTATCTTGGAAAGTTATGTTTCTTGTTGCAATTTCTTCTGCTCGTAGAGTCTCAGAGCTCTCGGCGTTGCAGTGTGAATCCCCTTACCTTATTTTTCATTCGGATAAGGTAGTTCTGCGTACTAAGTTAGGGTTCCTCCCTAAAGTGGTTTCGAATAGGAACATTAATCAAGAAATCGTTGTTCCTTCTTTGTGTCCTAAACATTCTTCTCATAAAGAGCGTCTGCTGCACAACCTAGACGTGGTACGTGCGTTGAAATACTATTTACAGTCAACTAAGGATTTTCGCCAGTCTTCTGCTCTGTTTGTTGTTTTCTCTGGGAAACGCAAGGGTCAGAAAGCTACGGCTACTTCTCTTTCTTTGTGGCTGAAGAGTATAATTCGTTTTGCCTATGAGACTGCTGGACAGCAGCCCCCTGAGAGAGTCACGGCTCATTCTACGAGGGCTGTTTCCTCTTTCTGGGCGTTCAAAAATGAAGCTTCTGTGGAACAGATTTGCAAGGCTGCAACTTGGTCCTCTCTACACACTTTTTTAAAATTCTATAAATTTGATACTTCAAGCAGTGGTTCCTTCCGTTTAGGTACCCTGTCTTTTCCCTTATCATATGTGTCCTCTAGCTTGGGTATTGATTCCCAATAGTAATTAGAGATGATCCGTGGACTCACCGTGTCATTAGAAAGAAAACGAAATTTATGCTTACCTGATAAATGTATTTCTTTCTTGACACGGTGAGTCCATGGGCCTCCCTGTTTATTTAGACAGGTTTTTAGTGTTTTAAACCTCAGGCACCTCTGCACCTTGTGTTACTTCCTTTCTCTCTTTTTCCTTCGGTCAAATGACTGGTGTTGGAAAGAATCTTCAGACTCCTAATTGTGCAATGAATCTTCTTTCAGACACCTAAACTTTACCACCTCCTTGCTTTTAACATAGGCAAAGAGAATGACTGGGGTTGGAGGGAAGGGAGGTGATACTTAACAGCTTTGCTGTGGTGCTCTTTGCCTCCTCCTGCTGGCCAGGAGTGATATTCCCAACAGTAATTAGAGATGATCCGTGGACTCACCGTGTCAAGAAAGAAAGAAATTTATCAGGTAAGCATACATTTAGTTTTTCCCTTAAAAAAAAAAAAAAAAAAGTCAACACAAGTTTTGCAGAAAAAAAGAAAATCTGTCTATATATAGCTGTTGGAGTTATGCACTCTCACAGTGCAGGGTGCAGTTGCAGGTACAGTAGTATACACAACAAAATAACAGCACTCACTGGATTTATAAATCAACAAAATGAGATGTATTTCTTGAAGTGACATTTCGACAACTGTCTCCACTTCTCCATACTAATTATATTTATCTAGAACAATGAGGAGTAAATGACCAGGAGAACCTACATTTATAGAACGGCCAGTGTGACTTCTGTGTATTATGCCATCCGTGGTATCCTTTCCACAATTTCAACTACTCCTTTTACAAATGCACAAGACACTAACCATAGTGCAATAAATACTAAGCACTGCTAAGATTATATTACTAGAGTTTCCACACATATTTGCTGATTCTTAGCCGAATGCTATATAAATACCATTCAGTACCTATTTTGTAACTGAATTGTTTGGTTTCTTATAACCTTATTAATTTAATGAAATCTCCGTCTTATCACAGGTTCGACAGATTCTGGATCTAGTTGAAAGTAAAGGGGAAGAAGCCTGCGAGTATTTTATCAGTATCCTTCAGAGAGTACCTGAAGCATATTATGATTTACAGCCCTGGTTAGATGCGATTGGTTTTCAAGCATCTGAGTCAATTCAGCAGTTGACTGTTCTTAACAATGATCCAGGTATAAGTATTCCAAACATTTGTATCGATAACACCTTCACCTACTGTTGTCGGTTTATGCAGAAAGCCAAAAGGCAAACAAACCACTGTAATGTTGTCCATGTAGGTCAACACCAACTCCAAAACAGGCTGGTTCTAAAATCATAATCCCTAAGGTATGTTTTTAAAGCAACATCTATATTTAAGACCCACTTTTGCCAAGACATTTTAAAGCCCAATATGAACATGTAAAAACATTTTAAAAGTTATTTTTAGTTAAAAATTCTTTAAAATCATCAATAATATACATATGTACCGTCAGCAAGCATCAAAGATTATGGCAAAGTGGGTCTTGAAAAAAGATTGTGTTCTTTTTTGTGAGCTTTTCTCTAAGGATTATGATCCAGGTGTAATTATGCTTCCATAGCTATGTTGCCTTTAAAGAGACTGTATAAACCAGTTTTCATATAACTGCATGTAATAGACACTACTATAAAGAAGAACATGCACAGATACTGATATAAAAATCCAGTATAAAACCTTCTTAAAAACGTACTTAGTAACTCCCAGTTTAGCACTGTTGATGAGGTTAGGCTGGAACACCCACTGAAAGGGGCTGGGAAAGCAAGAAGACCGGACACTGCCCGCCCCCCCTCTACTGCATACGAAAAGTTCCATTGCACAATTAGGAGTCTAAAGACATCAGTATACATATACAGTAAATCATTGGGGCTTGGTTAGGAGTCTGAAATTAGCACAGTGTTATTTAAAAATAAGCAAAACTGTACATTTTTATGAAAACACTCACAGATGGGCTATATAAATAGATTATCTACAAAACATTTATGCAAAGAAAACTCTAGTGTACAATGTCACTTTAAGTATTTTGCATTTTCTTTCCTATGGCATGGAGAGTCCACAACTTCATTTCAATTACTAGTGGGATATTCAACTCCTGGCCAGCAGGAGGAGGCAAAGAGCACCCCAGCAGAGCTGTTAAGTGTAACTTCCCTTACCCATAGTCTCCAGTCATTCTCTTTGCCTCTGTCAATGGAGGATGTGCGAAGATGTTGTCTCAAGATATTTAATCCTTTTATGGGTACTTTTCCCTGCAAGCAAGTATTGGGGTCTAGCTGTGTCTTTGTCAATCTTTTTAGTAAAAGTAGTGGTGGCTTTTAGCAGTAAGAAGGCGGCGAGGTAGTCTTTTCTTCTAACACTTTTGCTACCCCTTTGCAGAAAGCCAGGGTTGGTTACTCTGTTCTTTCTTTTTCTACAGGTCCCTTACAAGGAGTGGAGTACCTGTCACACCTAAGTAGCTGTTATCTGCCCTGCAGCTGGATCCACAGGTAAGTGCCTTTTCCTTCTAGGTACTGAAGGACAGCACTTGGTTAACCGTCAAGTGGATCTATTTTGGGACATAGTTATCCTTTTTTGATTAAGGGTACGTTTATGGACAGTTTTACTGGCACTTTATATGTTTGTGAGAGAGAGACTTAAGGGGTTAATGAAGAGCTATGCTTGGAATTTTCCTTTTTTTTTTACTTTGGCTGAAGGGTTGTTAAGGGGTTTCTATATTTTCCCCTTATTTATGGAGGCTGGATTGGGGTAAGGAATAAAATACTTTTTACTTTCAATTTGAGCCGTTAGAAACGCGCGCTTGTGATGTGGCGCAGTTTCTTTTCTCTAGCCCACTCACGTGACCTCTGCTTTTCCGTGTTGTACAGAGCGGAGTTTAGTAAGTCTTGGAGTATCGACTTTGCGGCTTGTCCTTCGACGATCGGATTGTCTGCCAAGAGGAGAGGACCTCTGCAGGAGAGTCTCGCTTCCTCTTACTAGTGGTGTTTTCAATCCTGTCACGGTATTAGCCTCTGGCATTCTGATGTTGATTTAAAGGCAGATTCTTTTGCCCTAAGTATAATAAACTTTGTTTATGTGAGTTGCGTTAACTTTCTGTGGGAACAGTTTATTTATATTTTTTTATTTCAATTCTAATTTTGTCATCTTTAGTGGGATCTGATTGCTGTAGCTATGGACTCAGAACAGGATCCGTCTATTTCAATAGATAAATGCTTAGTATGTTTAGAGGCCCAAATTGTTCTGCCTATGCAATTTTTTTCCTCATGTTTAGCTAAAACTTTAAAATTTAAAGCCAAGTGTGTCTCAGGATAATGCTGTGCGTGACATGCCTCAGCTTTCTCCACAAACGTCCCAAGCCTTAAATGTTTCTCATTCAGTGCCTTCTGTTTCCTCTCAACCTCCTGGGGGTGTTTATTTACCAGGGGATTTTGCTGCACAGATAACCTCTGCGGTATCTGCAGCTTTAGCTGCTTTCCCTACTTCCGGTAAGCGTAAGAGGAAATCTAAGTATTTTTCTGCTAGTAATGTTTCTGACCCCTCTAAATCTGCGCTGGTCAACCTCTCCCATATGTCTGACGAGGAGAATACATCAGTAGCTTCTGAGGGGGAAATCTCAGACTCTGACATAGCTACTTTGGACGACTCTGAACCTTCTGTCGTTGTCAATCCTAAAAAGTCAACTAAACTTAATAGAGTTTATGATTCTCCCTCTTCTGTGGATGTTTTTCCTGTTCCAGACAAGATGAAATTATAGCTCAGGAATGGGATAAACCAGGGATTCCTTTTTCTCCTTCTCCTGTTTTTAAAAAGATGTTTTCTGTTGCTGACTCCACTCGTGACTCATGGTGCACTGTGCCTAAAGTAGAAGGAGCTATCTCTACTCTAGCTAAAAGAACTACTATTCCTATAGAGGATAGTTGTTCCTTTAAGGATCCCATGGATAAGAAGCCAGAGGCTTACTTAAAAAAGATGTACATCCATCAAGGATTACAGTGGCAACCTGCGGCAAGTATTTCTACAGTTGCAGGAGCAGCATTGTATTGGTGCGATGCCTTGTCTGATCTGATATCAGAAAAGACTACGATAGAGGAGATCCAAGATAGGATCAAAGCTTTTAAACTGGCCAATACCTTTATCTGCGATGCTAGCATGCAGGTAATTAGACTGGGAGCTAAGATGTCTAGCTTCACTGTTCTAGCTCGCAGAGATCTGTGGTTAAAATCCTGGTCGGCTGATGTAACTTCAAAAGCCAAGCTTTTGTCTTTACCTTATAAAGGTAAAACTTTATTTGGTCCTGGTCTGAAATTAGGGGTGGAAAGCGATCTTTCCTACCTCAGGACAAGAAGAATAGACCGAAGGGTTGCCAGAATTCTAATTTTCACTCCTTTCATAACTTTAAAGGACCGAATTCTTCCTCCTTCCAATTCAGAGCAACCCAAGACCTCTTGGAGGTCCAGTAAGCTTTGGAATAAGGGTAAGCAAAATCAAGAAGCCTTCCACTGACTCTAAATCAGCATAAAGGGTCCACCTCCGATCAAATTTTGGATCAAGTAGGGGGCAGGCTTTCTCTTTTTCAGCAAGCTTGGATACGCAATGTCTCAGATCCGTGGGCTGTGGACATAGTATCCCAGGGTTACAGAATAGGATTCAAGTCTTGCCCTCTAAGGGGCAGATTTCTCCTGTCAAGACTATCCACAAACCAAGCAAATAGGGATGCCTTCTTAAACTGCGTAGAGGACTTATCCTCCCTGGGAGTAATTGTTCCAGTTCCTGTAAAGGAACAGGGACAATGATTCTATTCAAATCTATTTGTGGTTCCCCAAAAAGGAGGGAACTTTCCGTCCCATTCTAGACCTAAAGTGCCTCAACAAATTCATCAGTGTTCCGTCCTTCAAAATGGAAACTATTTGTTCCATTCTTCCATTGGTTCAGGAAGGTCAATTCAGGACGACCATAAACCTGAAGGACACGTATCTACATGTTCCCATTCACAGTGATCATCGCCAGTTTCTAAGGTTTGCCTTTCTGGACAAGCATTTCCAGTTTGTTGCACTTCTGTTTGGTCTTGCCACGGCTCCCAGAATATTTACAAAGGTTCTGGGGGCTCTTTTGGCAGTGGTCAGATCCCATCTTAGTTCAGGCATTATCTTTTCAACTAGCAAAATCTCATATAGAGATGTTATCTTTTCTGCGTTCCCACGGATGGAAAATGAATATGGAAAAGAGTTCCCTTGTTCCAGCTACAAAGGTGTGTTTCTTAGGGACAATCATAGATTCCCTGTCCATGAAGATTTTCCGGATGTCAGAAAATCCAAACTTATTGCTTCGTGCCTTTCTCTCCAGTCTGCTATTCGTCCATCAGTGGCTCAATGCATGGAGGTGATTGGTCTGGTTGCTTCCATGGACATTGTTCCTTTTTCTTGGTTCCATCTGAGACCTCTTCAACTATGCATGCTTAGTCAATGGAACAAAGTCCAGATCTCTTGCAGAGGATAGATCTGGATCCCCTAACAAGAGAATCTCTCTCGTGATGGATTTCACAGAAACATCTGTTTCGGGACACTTGCTTCCTGTTAAGCTGGGGAGCAGTCTGGGGCTCACTAAAAGCTCAGGGCCTGTGGACTCAGGAGGAGTCTTCTCATAAACATTTTGGATTTGAGTGCAATCTTCAATGCAATCTTCAATGCCTTGACAGCTTGGCCTCAATTATGTTTAGTCCGGTTTATCAGACTCCAGTCGGACAACATCACCTTAGTGGCTTACATCAACCACCATGGAGGAACTCGGAGTTCCTTGGCTATGAAGAAGGTGACTCACATTCTGCAGTGGGCGGAAGCTCACGATTGTCTCCTATCTGCTATCCACATTCCAGGGGTGGACAACTGGGATGCGGATTTTCTGAGCAGACAGACAGGGAGTGGGCTCTCTATCCAGAAGTTTTCTCAAAGTTAACCCTCAGGTGGGGAATACCGGAGTTGAATTTGATGGCGTCTTGTCAAAATGTCAAGCTCCCAAAGTACTGTTCAAGGTCAAGAGATCCTCAGGCCGTTTTGATAGTCGCTCTAGCGGTTCCTTGGATCTTCACTCTGGCATACCTGTTTCCTCCATTTGCTCTCCTTCCACGGGTCATTGCTCGTATCAAACAGGAGAGAGCATCTGTAATTCTAATAGCTCCTGCATGGTCTCGCAGGATCTGGTTTGCGGATCTGGTAAAGATGTAATCTCTTCCACCTTGGAAGTTACCTCTGAGGAACGGTCTTCTACTTCAGGGTCCATTCCTCCATCCAAATCTGGATTCTCTGAAGCTGACTGTTTGGAGATTGAACGCCTAGTTTTGACTAGACGTGGTTTTTCTGAGGCGGTCATTGGTACCATGCTTCAGGCTCGTAAACCTGTTACTCGCAAGATTTACCATAAGTTATGACGTAAATACCTTTATTGCCGCAAATCTAAAGGTTTCTCCTGGAGCCGGGTGAGGATTCCCCGCATTTTATCTTTTCTTCAGGATGGCTTGGAGAAAGGTTTGTCAGTCAGTACTCTGAACGGTCAGATTTCTGCACTGTCTATTCTTTTGCACAAACGTCTGGCAGATTTGCCAGATGTTCAAGCTTTTGTTCAGGCCCTGGTCAGAATCAGGCCTGTGTTTAAACCTGTTGCTACTCCTTGGAGCCTTAACCTTGTTCTTAAAGTTTTGCAGTAGGCTCCGTTTGAGCCGATGTATGTTGATAAAAAATTGTTATCTTGTTTCTTCTTGCTATTTCTTCCACTTGTAGAGTTTCTGAGCTTTCAGCTCTGCAGTGTGATTCCCCGTATCTTATTTTTCATGCAGATAAGGCGGTCCTTCGTACTAAGTTGGGTTTTTTTCCCTAAGGTTGTGTCGGATCGAAACATTAATCAGGAAATTGTTGTTCCTTCTTTTTGTCCTAATCCTACTTCCCATAAGGAACGTCTTTTGCATAACCTGGATGTTTTGCATGCTCTTAAATTTTACCTTTAAGCAACTAAAGATTTTCGTCAATCTTCTGCCCTGTTTGTTGTTTTCTCTGGAAAGCGTAAAGGTCAGAAGGCCACTTCTACTACCCATTCCCTCTGATTAAGAAATGTTATACGTTTAGCTTATGAGACAGCTGGACAGCAACCTCCTGAGAGAATTACGACTCATTCCACTAGGGCTGTCTCCTCTTCCTGGGCTTTCAAAAATGAAGCTTCTGTGGAGCAGATTTGCAAGGCAGCAACATGGTCCTCTTTGCATACTTTTTCCAAATTCTACAAATTTAATACTTTTGCCTCGGCTGAGGCTTCTTTTGGGAGAAAGGTTCTTCAAGCAGTGGTGCCTTCTGTTTAGGTCTGCCTGCCTTGTTCTCCCGCCCTTTTCATTCTGTGTCCTCTAGCTTGGGTATTGGTTCTCGCTAGTAATTGGAATGAAGTTGTGGACTCTCCATGCCATAGGAAAGAAAACAAAATGTATGCTTACCTGTTAAATTTCTTTTTTTCCGGGCATGAGAGTCCTCGACCCCGCCCTCTTTCAATTTTAATTCGGCAGTTTTTTTTAGTAAACCTCAGGCACCTCTATACCCTTGTGTTTCTTCTTTTTCCATTTTCCTTCGGCTGAATGACTGGGGATTATGGGTAAGGGAAGTTACACTTAACAGTGCTGCTGGGGTGCTCTTTGCCTCCTCCTGCTGGCCAGGAGTTGAATATCCCACTAGTAATTGGAGTGAAGTCCAAGATAATTCGATGGGCGGAGGCCCACTCTTGTTATCTGTCGGCAATCTACATCCCAGGAGTAGAGAACTGGGAAGCGGATTTTCGACAGACTTTTCATCCGGGGGAGTGGGAACTTCACGGAGGTGTTTGCCTCACTGATTCTTCGATGGGGCAGACCGGAATTGGATCTGATGGCATCTCGACAGAATGCCAAGTTTCCAAGATACGGATCCAGGTCGAGGGATCCTCAGGCCGAACTGATAGATTCTCAGATTCTGTCATTGATACTTTGATACAGGCACGTAAGCCTGTCACTAGAAAGATCTATCATAAGATATGGCGTAAATATCTTTTTTGGTGTGAATCTAAGGGCTACTCATGGAGTAGAGTTAGGATTCCCAGGATTCTGTTTTTTCTCCAAGAAGGATTGGAGAAAGGGTTATCAGCGAGTTCCTTAAAGGGACAGATTTCTGCTTTATCAATCTTGCTACACAATCGTTTGGCAGATGTTCCAGATGTTCAGTCTTTTTGTTAGGTTCTAACCAGAATTAAGCCTGTCTTTAGACCAATTGCTCTGCCTTGGAGTTTGAATTTAGTTCTTAGTGTTCTTCAAGGGGTTCCGTTTGAACCTATGCATTCCATAGATATTAAGTTATTATCTTGGAAAGTTTTGTTTTTAGTTGCTATTTCTTCTGCTCGTAGAGTTTCTGAGCTTTCAGCGTTACAATGTGATTCACCTTATATTATCTTTCATTCTGATAAGGTGGTTTTGCGTACCAAACCTGGATTCCTTCCTAAGGTTGTTTCAAATAAGAATATTAATCAGGAAATTGTTGTTTCTTCCTTGTGTCCTAATCCTTCTTCTAAGAAGGAGCGTCTGTTACATAACCTGGACGTGGTCCGTGCCTTGAAGTTTTACTTGCAGGCGACTAAGGATTTCTGTCAATCATCTTCATTATTCATTGTTTATTCTGGAAAGCGTAGGGGTCAGAAAGCTACGGCTACCTCTCTTTCTTTTTGGCTGAAGAGTATCATCCGCCTGGCATATGAGACTGCTGGACAGCAGCCTCCTGAAAGAATTACGGCTCTTTCTACTAGGGCTGTGTCTTCCACATGGGCTTTTAAAAACGATTCTTCTGTCAAGCAGATTTGCAAGGCTGCGACTTGGTCGTCTCTTCATACTTTTTCCAAATTTTCCAAATTTGATACTTTTGCTTCTTCTGAGTCTGTTTTTGGGAGAAAGGTTCTTCAAGCAGTGGTGCCTTCCGTTTAGATCTCTATCTTGTCCCTCCCGTTTCATCCGTGTCCTGTAGCTTTGGTATTGTATCCCACAAGTAAGGATGAAATCCGTGGACTCGTCGTATCGTGTGGAAGAAAAGTAAATTTATGCTTACCTGATAAATTAATTGCTTCTACGTTACGACGAGTCCACGGCCCTCCCTGTCATTTTTCAGAAAGATTTAGATTATATTTTATTTTTTATAACTTTAGTCACCTCTGCACCTTTAGATTTTCCTTTTCTCTTCCTAACCTTCGGTCGAATGATTGGGGGTGGAGGGAAGGGAGGAGCTATATATACAGCTCTGCTGTGGTGCTCTTTGCCACTTCCTGTTAGCAGGAGGTTAATATCCCACAAGTAAGGATGAAATCCGTGGACTCGTATCGTAGAAGAAATTAATTTATCAGGTAAGCATAAATTTACTTTTTCCTGGCACAGAGTTAAGGTTGCCGGGATCTTATCCTTTCTCAAGGATGGGCTGGAGAAGGGCCATTCTGCTAGTTCCCTGAAGGGACAGATTTCGGCCCTGTTGGTTTTATTGCATAAGAGACTGGCTGAGCTTCCAGACGTGCAGTCCTTTGTTGAGGCTCTGATTAGGATCAGACCTGTGTTTATATCTGGGGCTCCTCCTTGGAGCCTAAATCTTGTTCTTCGGGTTTTTCAACAGTTTCCGTTTGAGCCTCTGCATTCCGTTAACATTAAATTGTTATCTTTTAAGGTTCTCTTTTTTATTGGCTATTGCCTCTGCATGCAGAGTTTCTGAGATCTCTGCTTTGCAATGTGAGCCCCCTTATCTGATTTTTCATGCAGATAAGGCATTTTACATACTAAATTAGGTTTTCTTCTTAAGGTTGGGTCAGATCACAACATCAATCAGGAGATTGTGGTTGCTTCCTTGTGTCCTAATCCTTCTTCATCAAAAGAACGCTTACTTCACAATTTGGATGTGGTTCGCGCCTTGAAGTTCTATCTTCAGGCTACTTAGGAGTTTGGACAATATTCCTCTTTGTTTGTTGTCTATTCAAGGGGGCAGAAGACTACTTCGACTTCCCTATCTTTTTGGTTAAGGAGTGTCATCCGCTTAGCTTACGAGACAGCTGGATATCGTCCTCCTGAGAGGATAACGTCTCATTCCACTAGAGCAGTGGCTTCCTCTTGGGCCTTTAAAAACGAGGACTCTATGGATCAGATTTGTAAGGTGGCTACCTGGTCCTCCTTACATACTTTTTTCAGAATTTCACAAGTTTGATGTTTTTGCTTTGGCTGAAGCAGCTTTTGGGAGAAAAGTTTTGCAGGCTGTGGTGTCCTCAGAATAGGGTCTGCCTCTTTCTTTTTGTTCCCTCCCGTTATTCATTCAGTGTCCTCTGGAGCTTGGGTATAGTTTTCCCAACAGTAAGGAATGAAGTCGTGGACTCTCCCTATCTTAGGGATAAACATAATTTATGCTTACCAGATAAATTCCTTTCCTTCCAGATAGGGAGAGTCCACGGCCCCCGCACGTTTTTTTCTTGTCTATGGGCGGTCCCCTATTATTTATTTTATTCTTTTGGCACCATTTGTACCTTAATGTTTCTCATACTTTTCCATGTCCCTTGGCAGAATGACTGGGGTAATGAGGAAGTGGGAGGGATATTTAAGCCTTTGGCTGGGGTGTCTTTGCCTCCTCCTGGTGGCCAGGTGTTGTATTTCCCAACAGTAAGGAATTAAGTTGTGGACTCTCTCTACCCGGAAGGAAAGGAATTTATCTGGTAAGCATAAATTTAATTTGCTTCATTCTTTAGCTATCCTTTGTTGGAGAAATAGCAATGCACATGGGTGAGCCAATCACGAGAGGCATCTATGTGCAGCCACCAATTAGCAGCTACTGAGCCTATCTAGATATGCTTTTCAACAAAGGATATCAAGAGAATGACGCTAATTAGATAATAGAAGTAAATTAGAAAGTTGTTTATATTTGTATGTTCTTTCTTAAAATGTGGGTTTCATGTCCCTTTAAGCATGTTGTAATCTGTTTTTTATTTGTTTGTTTTTTTGCATAAAAGAGGTTAAACAGGTGTTTAAATGTAATTTGGAATGTTCATTTGTTGATCTGGAGAATCCTTTGCCAATGTATTCTATTACCTGCATGATTCTAAAGCCTGACAAGGATGAGTTTTATTCTGTGCAGGAAAATGTTACACAAATATTTTACATTTTTGAAATATCTTCTTATTTAGATAAAACAAAGAGGGAAAAAAATGGACAAGTGGAGCATTGTTAGTATAATCATTTTAGAACTATTTGGAAACAAGCCATTTAAACTAGTTGAACTAGTTAACTTGAATAGCTGGAAAATCTGTATTTCTTACTCTTAGTTTTGTGGGAAAAAAAAAATATTAAAGTCAAACCTTTCCAAGATGAGTTTCACATATATTTTCCTACATCTGCATGAAAACAAAATATATGCACCCAATTTGAATGTAATACATGCTGGTTAATTGATTTCATATTTATAATGATGGCATTGAATGAAAAAACAAAACAAAAAAACATTTAGACACATAACCAGTAATGACTCATAACACATTTGTAAGTAAAGTGATGGTAAATCTAGGGGCGAGATCAAATATATGGCGCAGGTTTTGGCGCAAGCGTGGGAACCTGCCCCGCCCGTAATTTCACTTTGCACATCGTGGTATTACATATACTGCGCCGTTAGATGCTTATCTGGCGTAAGTAGGACAAACTGGCGATCTTCCGAAATGTGCGCAAATACACATTTTAGTTGTCGCAAGTAACTTACGCCAGTATTTTGTCCATGGAAAGTCTCAATAAAGAGTAGTTTTATGCAAATTAGGCTAAAACTCGTAAAAATGCAACACATAATTACGCTATTCAAAATTCATATATAAACCCATGCGCAGCCGCCATTTTCTTCAGTGTGTTTGGATGGTTCGTTGAGCTACAGCACACTACAGTGGAGTGGAGGATTAGTCAGAGTAGAGAGAGAGGCACAAACAGAGGAGTTAGTTAGGTCGCATTGTTGTTTGATTAAGCTTGTACACTTACACATATTTTTACATATTGCACACATTTTGCATACATACATATACAAAATACACCACACTTTTTTTCTAACACCTCACACATTTTATTTCAATTTTACAGTGTGATAGGCTGAGTGTTTGGTTGTGATTGTGTGTGATTGAACTGGGAGTGAGTGTGAGTGTGTGAGTGTGTGTAGTGCGAGGATGGCAGGGAGAGGTAGGGCGGAGGGGAGGAGGGGAGAGGAGTGGCAGGGAGAGGAGTATTGTAGAGGACAGGAGGAGCAGTGGGGTCCCCGTCAGGGAGTAAGTGGAGTGGGGAGAGGGAGAGCTAGAAGGGATGATGGGAGGGGAGATGCCCGAGAGCCCCAGAGACCAGGCACATCTAGGAGAGGGACAGAGGGTGCACATGGGGACAGAAGGGGGGAGGGAGGGAGAGGATAGGGAGGAACCCACACCAGGGACATCACAGGGAGCAAGCCAGGTGTCCATGGAGGATGAGAGGCTGAGATGTCCCAACTTCTCCTTTGATGAAAATGTTGCCCTAGTCCAGGCCATCATGGACAATTGCAGTGCCCTCTTTGGGCAGGAGAAGGCAAAGGCAGTGCCAAAAGGCGAAAAACAGCATGGTTGGCGGTAGAGGATCCCGTCAACAGTCTGGCCCTGCAGAGGAAGACTGTTGAGGGCCTTAAAAAGCGGTGGAATGACTGCAAGAGGCGGGTGAAAGAAAAGATGGGGCAGGAAGCTATGCACCAGAGGGGAACAGGCGGTGGTCCATCCCTGGACATAGAATATAACACCTGGCAGTAGATGATACGCAGGTCCCTGAGTATCACAGCAGTCCATGGACTTCCAGGGGCTCGTGACTCAGGGGCTGCAACCACAGCACATCATGCTGGTGAGTAACATCCCACACACCAGTATTATATGTATTTGAGATATAACATCCTTTAATATCACACATTCATGTACACAATGAGGAGCATGGTATTTGGCCTACTAACAAAAACATCTACAATTATATTTGACATTAATGCTACTTAACACAATGCAATTCATGATATGAGGTGGAATAGTGCAATACTAACATGTCTCAGAGTAACACAGGCCACAAGCCATATGTAGAGTTTTCAGTAAATGGACACTATATCCATCACAATACTTTTAGCTCAAGAAAGCAGGTTCTGTGCCTACATCAGGCTAAAGTCAATTATGCGACCATAGTGTCACTTAAAGAACAAATTTTTTCCATCATTAACATGTACACATAACTATTGTATGAAACACATACCTGTATACTGCACATATTAAAATCCCTCATATCACAAATCACAATGTGCACATGCATGTTATAGAATTTCACATGAGAATCTGTATAGGCCCTAGCATGTATCAATGTACATTGTATGCCCACATGGACATATATATGACTGTACTAATCCCTCTCATCATTTGACTCCTCCACAGAACCCCCTGTAACAAGTATACAAACAGCCATGCCGCCACCAGCACCACCACCAGTCACAGGCATGCAGCCACCACCACCAGTCACAGGCATGCAGCCACCACCACCACCACCAGTCTTCAGGCAACCACATGAACAGTATGCTGCCAGGCATGAGCAGGGTTGGATGGCTTCAGTTGAGGAACCGGGAGTGATGCCACCACCATTGCCAAATGACCCCTGGCAAGATTCCTGGCCAGAGGAATATTCTTCTTTTGGCTTTGAGGGGGAGCCAAGACAGCCACAAAGGGTCCATGTATTTACCCCCCCCCCAACACAATCTCAGGGCAGTCATGGCTTTTACCCACAGACTATGTCACAAGAAGTGCTAACTGGACAGGCTGAGTGGTCACACACTGGTCATCAGTGGCACTATCAATCCACCCTGAGAGCTCCACCAGCCTCATCACTTGGGAGAGCTCCACCATCTGCAGATGAAAATATAGCTGAAAGTACTCGAGCACTAGCAGATGCAGCTGAACCTGTCCCACCAGAACCAGCAGATGCAGCTGAACCTGTCCAACCAGAACCAGCAGATGCAGCTGAACCTGTCCAACCAGAACCAGCAGATGCAGCTGAACCTGCACCTCAAGCAACTAGAAGCCCTGCTGCTCAAGAGCCTGTGGATGCATTGTATTCTCCCCTGAGTGAGAAATACATTGCACTCCAGAGGAGGCTCATAACAAGCTCCGAGAGCAGACAAAGAGAGGTTCCACAGGAGCCAAGAGAGGTTCCACAGGAGCCAAGCGAGGTTCCACAGGAGCCAAGAGAGGTTCTTCAGGAGCCAAGAGAGATTCTTCAGGAGCCAAGAGAGATTACACAAACGTTGCATAGAGCTGCAGAGGGACATGGCAGCATGATTAAGTGGAAGTGTTCAATACCAGTCACAGATGATGCAAATTCTGTCTGATATGCAGATGCAGATGGACAATAGATGGCGAGAACAAAATCAACTCTTGGGTGTGTTGGTTGAGCACTTTACACACCAGCAGGACACTGCCTCCAGCCTATCATCTGTGGCCAGCACACCAGCAGAAACATCAGAATCTTCTCAAACCAGGAGAACAAGGAAATCCACTACAGTCACCTCAGCTCCGTCATCCAAGCAGCCGAAAAAGAAATAAATATTCTTAAAGTTCACCATAAATCTTGTCCTCTGTTATTTACCATATAATTGTCATCCACATCCATGTGAGGTGTGTTTTAGTACAGTAATATTGTTAAAACATATAATAAGACCTGTGTGGAAATGGCCCAAAAAAAGGTAATATTATCATGTTTATGACATATTCATGTTCTATAAACCACATCACATAGTTGTGTATGAAGGGTACATATAGTAATATTCACTTCTAAGATGTAAATCAAGGTGTCTCACATCCAATATAAATTGACACATGGGTATATATATATAAATAATAATGTATTTACAGAAGATGTGAACATAAGGTATAAACATCTATTTTCATTCTTCTTAATGATAGTCAATAAATCATAGTGACCTAAACATGAATTAAACAAAATAGAAATTTTCAGTAATTAGGGTGGTTAAGGGAAGGGGGCTGGGGTGTAGTAGTTTCACTTACATGCAGTGGAAATACGCAGTATGTAATTCTATGACCAGCTGCAGCAACAACAGCAGCAGGGGCAGCACCAGGAACAGCAGCATGAGGAGCAGGGACAGCAGCAGCAGGAGCAGGGACGGCCACAGCACCATGACCAGGGACCTTAGCAGCAACTAGAGCATCATCAGGTATATCCTGAACAACAGGGGCTTGTAGGGCTTCCAGCACCCCTTGTGCCCCACGATGCTGTCTCTCTATGTAAAGCAGGGGAAACATGGTGGCTAATGAGGGTGTGCATTGGCAGGTGTTTTAAGGCTTCCGGTTGAAAGGTTGTGCTGTTTGTGATTGGTTTGACACACTTGCAGGGGCAGGAATAATAAATGCTAAGAAGAGGTTTAACTGTTTGAGATTTGCAGCTGATATGTATGTGATTACGCATGCGTTTGTTAGGTCTTCAGGGAGTTACGTTGCTTTTCTAGTCAGTGCAAGGGTTGCTGCGCCTGCAATATGTGGCGAGATGAGAATGGAGTAGATTTTCTGAATTCTGCGCGTGTAAGTCCTTACGCTGTATAATGGATACCAAATTGAGCGTCTGTTCTATGTTAGTCTATGGGTAAAAAAAATACGTCCGAAGGGTGAAATATACGCGCGTAACTTGTATGCTACGCCGTATATGTAATACCAAAATAGCGTAAAATCTGGCAGCGGAGGATTTTGCGGGCGACGCTGCATATGTAATGGAGGCCAAGGTTTTTAATTTTAAATCATATGAAAGGTTATATTAATAAAGGTACATGTAACAAATAATTTTGATTCAGAATTCTTTGTTTTCCTTTCCTTATTATCGTTACCATGGCTGCCTCCCTGCCAGATCAATTTTTGTCTACCATTTAACAGGTGTGGGGTGCAGCCAATAGCAGTGCCCACACTGCAATTAAATTTCTATACAGAGTTTTTTTTTAATAAGTTCTCTAGCAATAATACAGAATCCAAAATAGTAAAAATCTCCTCTGTCCTCGTGGCTTACTGTGCTCAGCCCTCTGAGCTGTAGGCGCCAGACTGGTAGTTTTCAGGCAGAAACATTTCCGCCAGAAAAATTCCTGTTCTCCTTCAAGTCTGCAGCATCATTATCTTCAAATTATTCCAAAATTAAAACTATATGTACACTATTAAAAATGCAAACTGTTATTCGGAATGGTACATTGTGTTCCCATACTAGAGCTTTTTATGTAGGATGCTTATTCGGACTCATGCATTATCATTTGTTACTCCAGATTTAGTATGGAACACAATGAGTAGCAAATGATGATGCCAATATGCTCACATACTCATAAACTGTCCTGAATGAGACTGCTGGTATAGCATGGATCACCTGGCCAGAAGCCTACTACATGCTGTAACACTACACCGCTACACAAACCAAATACATTTAAAATTAGCCACCACAATCTTGGGGTCCTGCTCAGTGCGGACTCAGAACATAAGTAGGATAAGTTTGCTAGAATTCAATCTTATAATATTAGAGAATTACTTGAGAAATTGGATTTTATGGAAATGTTGTGATTAGGTAGAGTAGCTTCTATAAAAATGTCCTTATTGCCTAAAGCACTATACCTATTTCACTGCATTTCTCTTAACGTCCCTCATTCTAGTCTGTACCAACTACACAAATTATTCTCAGATTATCTTTGGCAAGGTAAAAAATCTTAGATTGTCCATAACATGCTGCAAAGAGGGTATTCGAGGGGAGGTATAGCATTCCCTAACATCTTTTTATCACGAGGCAGCTAGACTATATCATATAGCTGAATGGAGTCTTAAAGGCTCAAAACCAGGTTGGTATCGATTAGACGAAACTGCTCTAACTGCTGGCTTAACGCTGGTAGACATTATATGGATACCAAACCACCAAAGGCTGTCTAAGGATATCTCTAACACCATAATCTTACACAACCTCAAGATGTGGAAAACTTTAAAAACTTACTCCATGATAGTACCACATCCCTCACCTGCCCATCATCTGAAGGGTTTGCTCTGGGATCTTACTAATGTACATGTAGACATCTGGATGGACAAGGACCTCACATTCTTAACTAACCTCTATAACCAGACATCCTTAGCTACTACTGCCTTGCTAATATCTAGATATGACTCAGTACCATCTTGGTTTAGATTCAAGTGTTTTAGATCAGCAGAGCTAAATTATACAAACCCCTTAAGATCCATTACATGTCTATTTTGTCAGATTATTCTGGTGGATTACCATGGCAAGCATGGAGCAAGGAGTTAAGAAAGGTATTTGCTGAATTGGAGTTTGAGAGGGCCGTAATCCTGACAAAGAGGACTTTAGATTGTATTACAGTGTTAGGAGTCTATATTAAAGTAATGTTGAAATGGCAAAGAACACCCATGAGACTTGTGAAAATATTTCTGATGGCCTTGCCCCAATATTTTAGAATACGTGGTGAAATAGGATCGGACCTTCATATCTAGTTGGAATGCCCGAAACTTGCTCCCTTATAGCAGGAAATTGCCTCCCTACTAGGCTCCCTTAATATTGTTTCGACTCTCTTCCCTTCATGTGCCCTACTTCGTATTATAGATGATAAGGTCCCCAACACGTCAAAGAGATTGCTGATATATATAGTCCCCCATAGATATCTAAGGTTTGTCCTTTAGTGGACTTTATGATCACAATGGAGAAACACATTTATAAATTGCAAGATCGGATGTAGACCCCCCCCCCCCCCCATGAATCAGGTCTCTAGTATATGAGTATCTCACAGGCTTTATACTCTATAAGTTGTAAATGATACACCTGGGGAAACACGCTATATGTTTGTAGATTTCTTTATTCTACATAATATCTAGGGGGGTGTGGACCCAGGACTTATTTGGAATGTTTTCCTGATAAAGATGTACGGTTACACCACACCTTTATCTTAGGATTGTCCACTATAAGTTACTCTTTTTAGTTTACACATGTATTGCTTCTTTTTCCCAAAGAAAGGATCTAGGAGAAAGACATTTTTAATAAAAATTGATGTGCTACACATACTTTTATTAATATGACCTTTCATATAATTAAATATTAAACACTTGGATTTACCATCATTTTTACAACTTGAAATGATTTGCCTAATATTATATTTAACAAATTTTATTTTAAACATTGTGGTGATTTAAACTTCAGCTGTGTACAAGTTCCAGATTGTAATTTGAGGTAATTTTACATTTTTTTTATTAAACAGAGAATTAGTCGTATTTATTAACGTGAAATGAGCATGCAAGAAAATTTAAACAAAACTTAAAGGGACATTAAAGCCAGATATATATTTCTCCAACATAGGTGTGTCCGGTCCACGGCGTCATCCTTACTTGTGGGATATTCTCTTCCCCAACAGGAAATGGCAAAGAGCCCAGCAAAGCTGGTCACATGATCCCTCCTAGGCTCCGCCTACCTCAGTCATTCTCTTTGCCGTTGTACAGGCAACATCTCCACGGAGATGGCTTAGAGTTTTTTAGTGTTTAACTGTAGTTTTTCATTATTCAATCAAGAGTTTGTTATTTTCAAATAGTGCTGGTACGTACTATTTACTCAGAAACAGAAAAGAGATGAAGAATTCTGTTTGTATGAGGAAAATGATTTTAGCAACCGTAACTAAAATCCATGGCTGTTCCACACAGGACTGTTGAGAGCAATTAACTTCGGTTGGGGGAACAGTTTGCAGTCTCTTGCTGCTTGAGGTATGACACATTCTAACAAGACGATGTAATGCTGGAAGCTGTCATTTTCCCTATGGGATCCGGTAAGCCATGTTTATTACGATTGTAAATAAGGGCTTCACAAGGGCTTATTTAAACTGTAGACTTTTTCTGGGCTAAATCGATTGATTATAACACATATTTAGCCTTGAGGAATCATTTTATCTGGGTATTTTGATATAATAATATCGGCAGGCACTGTTTTAGACACCTTATTCTTTAGGGGCTTTCCCCAAGCATAGGCAGAGTCTCATTTTCGCGCCGGTGTTGCGCACTTGTTTTTGAGAGGCATGGCATGCAGTCGCATGTGAGAGGAGCTCTGATACTTATAAAAGACTTCTGAAGGCGTCATTTGGTATCGTATTCCCCTTTGGGTTTGGTTGGGTCTCAGCAAAGCAGATACCAGGGACTGTAAAGGGGTTTAAAGCTTAAAACGGCTCCGGTTCCGTTATTTTAAGGGTTAAAGCTTCCAAAATTGGTGTGCAATATTTTCAAGGCTTTAAGACGCTGTGGTGAAAATTTGGTGAATTTTGAACAATTCCTTCATGTTTTTTCGCAATTGCAGTAATAAAGTGTGTTCAGTTTAAAATTTAAAGTGACAGTAACGGTTTTATTTTAAAACGTTTTTTGTACTTTCTGATCAAGTTTATGCCTGTTTAACATGTCTGAACTACCAGATAGACTGTGTTCTGAATGTGGGGAAGCCAGAATTCCTATTCATTTAAATAAATGTGATTTATGTGATAATGACAATGATGCCCAAGATGATTCCTCAAGTGAGGGGAGTAAGCATGGTACTGCATCATTCCCTCCTTCGTCTACACGAGTCTTGCCCACTCAGGAGGCCCCTAGTACATCTAGCGCGCCAATACTCCTTACTATGCAACAATTAACGGCTGTAATGGATAATTCTGTCAAAAACATTTTAGCCAAAATGAACCCTTGTCAGCGTAAGCGTGGCTGCTCTGTTTTAGTTACTGAAGAGCATGACGACGCTGATATTAATATCTCTGAAGGGCCCCTAACCCAATCTGAGGGGGCCAGGGAGGTTTTGTCTGAGGGAGAAATTACTGATTTAGGGAACATTTCTCAGCAGGCTGAATCTGATGTGATTACATTTAAATTTAAATTGGAACATCTCCGCATTTTGCTTAAGGAGGTATTATCCACTCTGGATGATTGTGAAAATTTAGTCATCCCAGAGAAACTATGTAAAATGGACAAGTTCCTAGAAGTGCCGGGGCTCCCAGAAGCTTTTCCTATACCCAAGCGGGTGGCGGACATTGTTAATAAAGAATGGGAAAGGCCCGGTATTCCTTTCGTCCCTCCCCCCATATTTAAAAAATTGTTTCCTATGGTCGACCCCAGAAAGGACTTATGGCAGTCAGTCCCCAAGGTCGAGGGAGCGGTTTCTACTTTAAACAAACGCACCACTATTCCAATAGAGGATAGTTGTGCTTTCAAAGATCCTATGGATAAAAAATTAGAAGGTTTGCTTAAAAAGATGTTTGTTCAGCAGGGTTACCTTCTACAACCCATTTCATGCATTGTCCCTGTCACTACTGCCGCATATTTCTGGTTTGATGAACTGCTTAAGGTGCTCGATAGTGACTCTCCTCCTTATGAGGAGATTATGGACAGAATCAATGCTCTCAAATTGGCTAATTCTTTCACTCTAGACGCCTCTTTGCAATTGGCTAAGTTAGCGGCTAAGAACTCTGGGTTTGCTATTGTGGCGCGCAGAGCGCTTTGGTTGAAATCTTGGTCGGCTGATGCGTCTTCCAAGAACAAGCTACTAAACATTCCTTTCAAGGGGAAAACGTTGTTTGGTCCTGACTTGAAAGAGATTATCTCTGATATCACTGGGGGTAAGGGCCACGCCCTTCCTCAGGATCGGCCTTTCAAGGCAAAAAATAGACCTAATTTTCGTCCCTTTCGTAAAAACGGACCAGCCCAAGGTACTACGTCCTCTAAGCAAGAGGTTAATACTTCTCAGGCCAAGCCAGCTTGGAGACCAATGCAAGGCTGGAACAAGGGAAAGCAGGCCAAGAAACCTGCCACTGCTACCAAGACAGCATGAAATATTGGCCCCCGATCCGGGACCGGATCTGGTGGGGGGCAGACTCTCTCTCTTCGCTCAGGCTTGGGCAAGAGATGTTCTGGATCCTTGGGCGCTAGAAATAGTCTCCCAGGGTTATCTTCTGGAATTCAAGGGACTTCCCCCAAGGGGGAGGTTCCACAGGTCGCAGTTGTCTTCAGACCACATAAAAAGACAGGCGTTCTTACATTGTGTAGAAGACCTGTTAAAAATGGGAGTGATTCATCCTGTTCCATTAAGAGAACAAGGGATGGGGTTCTACTCCAATCTGTTCATAGTTCCCAAAAAAGAGGGAACGTTCAGACCAATCCTAGATCTCAAGATCTTAAACAAATTTCTCAAGGTCCCATCGTTCAAGATGGAAACCATTCGAACTATCCTTCCTTCCATCCAGGAAGGTCAATTCATGACCACGGTGGATTTAAAGGATGCGTATCTACATATTCCTATCCACAAGGAACATCATCGGTTCCTAAGGTTTGCATTCCTGGACAAACATTACCAGTTCGTGGCGCTTCCTTTCGGATTAGCCACTGCTCCAAGGATTTTCACAAAGGTACTAGGGTCCCTTCTAGCGGTGCTAAGACCAAGGGGCATTGCAGTAGTACCTTACCTGGACGACATTCTGATTCAAGCGTCGTCCCTTCCTCAAGCAAAGGCTCACACGGACATTGTCCTGGCCTTTCTCAGATCTCACGGCTGGAAAGTGAACGTGGAAAAGAGTTCTCTATCCCCGTCAACAAGGGTTCCCTTCTTGGGAACAATTATAGACTCCTTAGAAATGAGGATCTTTCTAACAGAGGCCAGAAAAACAAAGCTTCTGGACTCTTGTCGGATACTTCATTCCGTTCCTCTTCCTTCCATAGCTCAGTGCATGGAAGTGATCGGTTTGATGGTGGCGGCGATGGACATAGTTCCTTTTGCGCGCATTCATCTAAGACCATTACAACTGTGCATGCTCAGTCAGTGGAATGGGGACTATACAGACTTGTCTCCGAAGATACAAGTAAATCAGAGGACCAGAGACTCACTCCGTTGGTGGCTGTCCCTGGACAATCTGTCTCAAGGGATGATGTTCCACAGACCAGAGTGGGTCATTGTCACGACCGACGCCAGTCTGATAGGCTGGGGCGCGGTCTGGGGATCCCTGAAAGCTCAGGGTCTTTGGTCTCGGGAAGAATCTCTTCTACCGATAAATATTCTGGAACTGAGAGCGATATTCAATACTCTCAAGGCCTGGCCTCAGCTAGCGAGGACCAAGTTCATACGGTTTCAATCAGACAACATGACAACTGTTGCGTACATCAACCATCAGGGGGGAACAAGGAGTTCCCTAGCGATGGAAGAAGTGACCAAAATCATTCTATGGGCGGAGTCTCACTCCTGCCACCTGTCTGCTATCCACATCCCAGGAGTGGAAAATTGGGAAGCGGATTTTCTGAGTCGTCAGACATTGCATCCGGGGGAGTGGGAACTCCATCCGGAAATCTTTGCCCAAGTCACTCACCTGTGGGGCATTCCAGACATGGATCTGATGGCCTCTCGTCAGAACTTCAAAGTTCCTTGCTACGGGGCCAGATCCAGGGATCCCAAGGCGGCTCTAGTGGATGCACTAGTAGCACCTTGGACCTTCAAACTAGCTTATGTGTTCCCGCCATTTCCTCTCATCCCCAGGCTGGTAGCCAGGATCAATCAGGAGAGGGCGTCGGTGATCTTGATAGCTCCTGCGTGGCCACGCAGGACTTGGTATGCAGATCTGGTGAATATGTCATCGGCTCCACCATGGAAGCTACCTTTGAGACGAGACCTTCTTGTTCAGGGTCCGTTCGAACATCCGAATCTGGTTTCACTCCAGCTGACTGCTTGGAGATTGAACGCTTGATTTTATCGAAGCGAGGATTCTCAGATTCTGTTATCGATACTCTTGTTCAGGCCAGAAAGCCTGTAACTAGAAAGATTTACCACAAAATTTGGAAAAAATATATCTGTTGGTGTGAATCTAAAGGATTCCCTTGGGACAAGGTTAAGATTCCTAGGATTCTATCCTTCCTTCAAGAAGGATTGGAAAAAGGATTATCTGCAAGTTCCCTGAAGGGACAGATTTCTGCCTTGTCGGTGTTACTTCACAAAAAGCTGGCAGCTGTGCCAGATGTTCAAGCCTTTGTTCAGGCTCTGGTTAGAATCAAGCCTGTTTACAAACCTTTGACTCCTCCTTGGAGTCTCAATTTAGTTCTTTCAGTTCTTCAGGGGGTTCCGTTTGAACCCTTACATTCCGTTGATATTAAGTTATTATCTTGGAAAGTTTTGTTTTTAGTTGCAATTTCTTCTGCTAGAAGAGTCTCAGAATTATCTGCTCTGCAGTGTTCTCCTCCTTATCTGGTGTTCCATGCAGATAAGGTGGTTTTACGTACTAAACCTGGTTTTCTTCCAAAAGTTGTTTCTAACAAAAACATTAACCAGGAGATTATCGTACCTTCTCTGTGTCCAAAACCAGTTTCAAAGAAGGAACGTTTGTTGCACAATTTGGATGTTGTTCGCGCTCTAAAATTCTATTTAGATGCTACAAAGGATTTTAGACAAACATCTTCCTTGTTTGTTGTTTATTCAGGTAAAAGGAGAGGTCAAAAAGCAACTTCTACCTCTCTCTCTTTTTGGATTAAAAGCATCATCAGATTGGCTTACGAGACTGCCGGACGGCAGCCTCCCGAAAGAATCACAGCTCATTCCACTAGGGCTGTGGCTTCCACATGGGCCTTCAAGAACGAGGCTTCTGTTGATCAGATATGTAGGGCAGCGACTTGGTCTTCACTGCACACTTTTACCAAATTTTACAAGTTTGATACTTTTGCTTCTTCTGAGGCTATTTTTGGGAGAAAGGTTTTGCAAGCCGTGGTGCCTTCCATTTAGGTGACCTGATTTGCTCCCTCCCTTCATCCGTGTCCTAAAGCTTTGGTATTGGTTCCCACAAGTAAGGATGACGCCGTGGACCGGACACACCTATGTTGGAGAAAACAGAATTTATGTTTACCTGATAAATTTCTTTCTCCAACGGTGTGTCCGGTCCACGGCCCGCCCTGGTTTTTTAATCAGGTCTGATAATTTATTTTCTTTAACTATAGTCACCACGGTACCATATGGTTTCTCCTATGCAAATATTCCTCCTTAACGTCGGTCGAATGACTGGGGTAGGCGGAGCCTAGGAGGGATCATGTGACCAGCTTTGCTGGGCTCTTTGCCATTTCCTGTTGGGGAAGAGAATATCCCACAAGTAAGGATGACGCCGTGGACCGGACACACCGTTGGAGAAAGAAATTTATCAGGTAAACATAAATTCTGTTTTTTTTTTATTCAGACAGAGCAATTTCAAACACATATCAAATTAACTTTTATCTTATTTGCTTTGTTCTTTTGATTTCCTTTGTTGAAAAACACACCTAGGTTAGCTTAGGAGCAGCAGTGCACTATTGGGAGCTAGATGCTAATTGGTGGCTGCACATACAGTATATGCTTCTTGTCATTGGCTAACCCAATGTGTTCAACTAGCTCTCAAATTTGATAATAAAAGTAACTTTGAAATTTGTTTAAAACTGTATGCTTGATCTGAATTATAAAAGAAAAAAATTGGGTTTTATGACCCTTTAAACATTGAAAACTATGTGAACCGCCAAGATATGCAATGTGAAACGCAACCAAATAGTTTTGTAGTACTCAAGGTTGTTGAATTAGATTATTTTAAAAAATCCTGCAAAAATTGTGCTGTGCTAACTGATGGAATTAAATAGGTGTCTCAATGCCAAGTATCTGGATTTTAACAGTACAGTGTACACAAAAATAAAAACTCTGCAAACTATCAAACATTACAGAAACCCCATAAAAAGCACAAAGTGGTTATGGATTGGAGTAGACTCTCTAGATTCCTTTGTATAAGAGAGAATATATTTGGGGTCATTCACAAGAACATCATACTTATTACAATCAACTTTTATGTTCTGTTGACTTTAAGTTCATATGGTTTGTCTAGTCTGCTACAGAATACCCAGTTAAAGTGATTGTAACCTTTAATCAATTACTGTCCAGTCTATAAAATGAATCTTTAAAACAGGGGCACTTTAATTCATGAACGTTTTTTGAAGGACGCTTCATTTTTAAAATACTTAAAGGGACACCAAACCCAAATGTTTTCTTTCATGATTCAGATAAAGCATGCAATTTTAAGCAACTTTCTCATTTACTCCTATTATCAAATTTTCTTCGTTCTCTTGCTATCTTTATTTAAAAAGCAGGAATGTGATGCATAGGAGCTGGCCCATTTTTGGTTGAGAACCTGGGTTATGCTTGCTTATTGGTGGGTAAATGTAAGCCTCCAATAAGCAAGCACTATCCATGGTGCTGAACCTAAAATGGGCTGGCTGCTAAGATTTACATTACTGCTTTTAAAATAAAGATATCAAGAGAACGAAGAAAAATTGATAATAGGAGTAAATTAAAAAGTTGCTTAAAATTTCATGCTCTATCTGAATCAAGAAAGAAAAAAATTGGGTTCAGTGTCCCTTTAAGATTGAGTTATAGTAAACATTGCACCGTTCCTGCATGCAACGATTGGAGGAAGCCGGATTCGTCATTGATCAGCTAAATATAGTATGAGATGCTGGCGGAGGAATGGCGCAATGTTTACTCTCATTCAAAGGTAAGTAATTTAAAAATAAAGTGTACTTCAAAATGTTAATGAAATAAAGTGCTCCTGTTTTTAAAGATTGATTTTATATACTGGGCAGTAATTGATTAAAGTTTACATTCACTTTAATAATGATTAGTTTATGTTAAGAGGTTTAACCATACCTTTATTTATTTTTTTTAGTTACTCTGTACAGCAGTAAGCTCAGACGTGAGTTATGCTGTGATTCCAAGTTTATCACCTCGTACACAGAGAAGGAAGAGATGCTTTTTCAGGAAACCTATGTGGATGGAGTCATGGAGCTCATAAATCAGAGAAATGAAAATATGGGAAGAATGAAAAATCTGAATTCCCTCTTTGATGAGAATGGGTTGCTCAATAACGATGCAGAAACTATCCTTATTATCGGTGATGCTGGTATGGGAAAGACTCTCTTAATGCAAAAAATGCTGAACTTGTGGGCTAAAGGAGACTCTTACAGAGACATAAAATTTTTATTTAGGTTTAGATGTCGGATGTTTATATTTTTAAAACGGAACACTTTACTGTCACTAAAAGACCTCATATTTAGGTATAACTGCTGCCCAGACCATGAACCAGAGGAAGTGTACACATATATACTTAGGTTTCCAGAGACTGTGTTGTTTACATTTGATGGCTTTGATGAAATTTCTTCTGATTTTGACATGGACAGTATTTCAGAGGTCCCCTCACCCTTTGATCCTACAGACCCACTAGCACTTCTTAAAAATCTGCTCCATGGAAAGCTGCTGACCGGTTCCAGGAAAGTTCTGACCGCCAGGACTGGATGCCACATCAGCTCAAATATTGTCCGTAAGAAAATAATGCTGAGAGGCTTCTCTACAGAGAATCTGCAGGAATACACTACTTTGTTCTTCAAAGAACCTGAATTTCAGGAACATGTAACAAAACACCTCAACGCTAATCACAGCTTTAGCAGTTTGTGCTCTATCTCTCTGTTTTGCTGGATTATCTTCAAGTCATATGAACACTTTTATTCCATAAATGGAAGCAGCTGTTTCTCAAGCAGCTCTGTAACATTGACAGACATTTTTTTACTCATTATTGAAGTTTACCTCAACCCCTCTTGTAAGACCTCCCAAAGGAAAACCATTAGAAGCCAGGCAGATTTATATATGGTCAATAAGGAAATATTGCTGTCCATTGGAAAGCTTGCTTATGATGGAATGGATGAATCACAATATGTATTCAATCAGGGTGAAACTACATCTCAAGACATCCCTGATAATGTTCTTAAATTAGGGTTCTTCAAAACAGTCAAAGAGTACAATGGACTTGGCAATACTTCTTCCTTTGAGTTCTTTCATGTTACACTGCAGTCTTTTTTTGCAGCCTTATACCTAGTAATAAATGAGCAAATTAGTTGTGCAGATCTTCTTAAATATTTTACTCATTGCACTCGTAAGGAGGATACAGAAAATATTAATTCTTTTTTCTCATGTGTTTGTGCGAAGAGAAGTAACAAATGGAACCCCTTTGAGAACAATGACCACCTGCAGTTTATAAATCTTTTCCTCTGCGGTTTGTTATCCAAACCAAAACAAAATCTTCTTAAGATACTTGTCTCCTCTTCGGTTCTCAAAGTTAAAAGGAAAGCTCTCAAACAAAAACTTTTCAAAAGCGTCAAATCTCACTTGAAAGGTTTGCCTCGTAGACCGGTACTGGGCTATAACTGTGTTCATGCTTTGACCCACTTTATTTGGATGGCAAGATGCATATGTGAGACACAGTCTGAAAAGGTAGGAAAGTTAGCTGCCAAAGGGATATGCGCAGACTACATTAGACTAGTTTATTGTGGCATTTATTCTTCTGACTGCTCGGCCATCTCTTTTATGTTGAGCCATTACCACAAAAAAATTGCTCTGGATTTGGATAACAACAATATAAATGACTATGGAGTGAAAGAACTGATACCATGTTTCAGCAAGCTTACTGTGATTAGGTGAGATATCTTATTATGTATATGTAATCCAATAAGGCCAACAAATCCATAGAACTACAGTTTGTTACATGTTACAGTATTTAATTCACCTATATAGAGCTAGATCACAATCATTTAGAAAAGTTTATCACATGATTTAGATACAAAACTCCTTGAATTATAATGATGAATTTCTGTAGAAAACAAATTAAAGGGACAGTCTCCTCCAAATTTGTTATTGTTTAAAAAGATAGATAATCCCTTTATTACCCATTCCCCAGTTTTGCATAACCAACACTGTTATATTCATACACTTTTTTTTTACCTCTGTGATTACCTTGTATCTAAGCCTCTGCAGGCTGCCCCCTTATCTCAGTTTTATTGACAGCCATGCATTTTGCAGAGCACAATGTTATCTATGTGGCATCCATGAAATAAGGGTCTAACTGAAAAACTGTCAAAATGCATTCATATAAGAGGCAACCTTCAGCATCTTACAAATTAGCATATGAGCCTACCTAGGTTTAGCTTTCAACAAAGAATATCAAGAGAACAAAGCAAATTTGATGATAAAAGAAAATCGGAAAGTTGTTCAAAATTGCATGCCCTATCTGAATCATGAAATTTTAATTTTGACTAGACTGTTCCTTTAAACATTTCTAAAGGATCGTGCTTCCAAGATCAAAGTATAGGTAGTGGAGAAAAGGATGCACTCGCCAGGATTTTCAAATCGTTACCTTTATTTCTTGTAACGTTTCGGGGTGTTACCCCCTTTGTCAGACACCAACAAAAATAACTTTTGTTTGTATCTGACGAAGGGGGTAACACCCTGAAACGTTACAAGAAATAAAGGTAACATCTTAAATCCCCTCAGAATGCATGCGCTTTATTGAGTCACTGCTTCAAACATATATACGATGCACTGTAATTCCCCCATCTTCACTATCTTTTTTGCCTCCGCCTGGAGGGTTCAAGGGGGGCAAAGTCCACCTTGTAAACTTAATTCCCCTAGGTGGATGCCAGAGGATCAGAGAGTCGCCCCCCTTAACCCCCCCCCCAGGCGGAGGCAAAAAAATAGTGTAGATGGGGGAATTACAGTACCATCAGGCTTTACCCACATCCGCTTGGGAATGTCCATTTTACCCGGGTAACATATATATATTTTTTAAATATTTATAATTCTTAATTTGAATTTATTATATGAGTAACATATATCTACATAAAGGGGCATTCAAGTATTTTTTTTTTAATTTTATTTATCCATCAGAAATAATTCACTGCATTGCAAAAGATATGCATACAAAATAAATGCATTAAAAACATTTAAAACTTGCATTTTGTTAGAAAAACATACATTGGTTTTTAGTCCTGAAAAGCCTCCTGTGGTCAATTTGGGAAAGATATAATGAAATTCCTGTGCCTATCATCCAGGCAATGGGAAATAAAATTTTTAGCTAATTGTTATTTATTTATTTATTTTTATATATATATATATATATATATATATATATATATATATATATATATATATATATATATATATATATATATATATATAAATCAATGTAAATATTTGCATAGGAAATTAGCACATCTAGGCAAGTATCCCCGCTTGCTTTTCCCCAGAAATTCTTAATATACAATGTTACCAATGCACAAGAGAATTGTGGGTAAAATATGCAGATTAGATATGCAAATGATCAGTTTTTTTGCTTCAAAATACTGTTTTGACACAGTGATCCTTTTAACAGGATTATGACAGCAAACCAGAAATCACTCACTAGACAAGCCTGTTTCGTTCTTTTTGGAACTCATCAGTAGGAGATAGATTTCTGGTTGCTGCATTGGTAAAGCCATTTTCTCCAACATAGGTGTGTCCGGTCCACGGCGTCATCCTTACTTGTGGGATATTCTCTTCCCCAACAGGAAATGGCAAAGAGCCCAGCAAAGCTGGTCACATGATCCCTCCTAGGCTCCGCCTACCCCAGTCATTCTCTTTGCCGTTGTACAGGCAACATCTCCACGGAGATGGCTTAGAGTTTTTTAGTGTTTAACTGTAGTTTTTATTATTCAATCAAGAGTTTGTTATTTTGAAATAGTGCTGGTATGTACTATTTACTCAGAAACAGAAAAGAGATGAAGATTTCTGTTTGTATGAGGAAAATGATTTTAGCAACCATCACTAAAATCCATGGCTGTTCCACACAGGACTGTTGAGAGCAATTAACTTCAGTTGGGGGAACAGTGAGCAGTCTCTTGCTGCTTGAGGTATGACACATTCTAACAAGACGATGTAATGCTGGAAGCTGTCATTTTCCCTATGGGATCCGGTAAGCCATGTTTATTAAGATCGTAAATAAGGGCTTCACAAGGGCTTATTAAGACTGTAGACTTTTTCTGGGCTAAATCGATTCATTATTAACACATATTTAGCCTTGAGGAATCATTTAATCTGGGTATTTTGATATAATAATATCGGCAGGCACTGTTTTAGACACCTTATTCTTTAGGGGCTTTCCCAAATCATAGGCAGAGCCTCATTTTCGCGCCGGTGTTGCGCACTTGTTTTTGAGAGGCATGACATGCAGTCGCATGTGAGAGGAGCTCTGATACTTAGAAAAGACTTTCTGAAGGCGTCATTTGGTATCGTATTCCCCTTTGGGCTTGGTTGGGTCTCAGCAAAGCAGATACCAGGGACTGTAAAGGGGTTAAAGTTAAAAACGGCTCCGGTTCCGTTATTTTAAGGGTTAAAGCTTCCAAATTTGGTGTGCAATACTTCTAAGGCTTTAAGACACTGTGGTGAAAATTTGGTGAATTTTGAACAATTCCTTCATGTTTTTTCGCAATTAAAACGTTTTTTGTTCTTTGTTATCAAGTTTATGCCTGTTTAACATGTCTGAACTACCAGAAAAACTGTGTTCTGAATGTGGGGAAGCCAGAATTCCTATTCATTTAAATAAATGTGATTTATGTGACAATGACAATGATGCCCAAGATGATTCCTCAAGTGAGGGGAGTAAGCATGGTACTGCATCATTCCCTCCTTCGTCTACACGAGTCTTGCCCACTCAGGAGGCCCCTAGTACATCTAGCGCGCCAATACTCCTTACTATGCAACAATTAACGGCTGTAATGGATAATTCTGTCAAAAACATTTTAGCCAAAATGAACACTTATCAGCGTAAGCGCGACTGCTCTGTTTTAGATACTGAGGAGCATGACGACGCTGATAATAATGGTTCTGAAGGGCCCCTAACCCAGTCTGATGGGGCCAGGGAGGTTTTGTCTGAGGGAGAAATTACTGATTCAGGGAACATTTCTCAACAAGCTGAACCTGATGTGATTACGTTTAAATTTAAGTTGGAACATCTCCGCATTCTGCTTAAGGAGGTATTATCCACTCTGGATGATTGTGACAAGTTGGTCATCCCTGAGAAACTATGTAAAATGGACAAGTTCCTAGAGGTCCCGGGGCTCCCAGAAGCTTTTCCTATACCCAAGCGGGTGGCGGACATTGTTAATAAAGAATGGGAAAGGCCCGGTATTCCTTTCGTCCCTCCCCCCATATTTAAAAAATTGTTTCCTATGGTCGACCCCAGAAAGGACTTATGGCAGACAGTCCCCAAGGTCGAGGGAGCGGTTTCCACTTTAAACAAACGCACCACTATACCCATAGAGGATAGTTGTGCTTTCAAAGATCCTATGGATAAAAAATTAGAAGGTTTACTTAAAAAGATGTTTGTTCAGCAGGGTTACCTTCTACAACCAATTTCATGCATTGTCCCTGTCGCTACAGCCGCATGTTTCTGGTTCGATGAGCTGATAAAGGCGGTCGATAGTGATTCTCCTCCTTATGAGGAGATTATGGACAGAATCAATGCTCTCAAATTGGCTAATTCTTTCACCCTAGACGCCACTTTGCAATTGGCTAGGTTAGCGGCTAAGAATTCTGGGTTTGCTATTGTGGCGCGCAGAGCGCTTTGGTTGAAATCTTGGTCAGCTGATGCGTCTTCCAAGAACAAGCTACTTAACATTCCTTTCAAGGGGAAAACGCTGTTTGGCCCTGACTTGAAAGAGATTATCTCTGATATCACTGGGGGTAAGGGCCACGCCCTTCCTCAGGATCGGCCTTTCAAGGCAAAAAATAAACCTAATTTTCGTCCCTTTCATAGAAACGGACCAGCCCAAAGTGCTACGTCCTCTAAGCAAGAGGGTAATACTTCTCAAGCCAAGCCAGCTTGGAGACCAATGCAAGGCTGGAACAAGGGAAAGCAGGCCAAGAAACCTGCCACTGCTACCAAGACAGCATGAAAGGTTGGCCCCCGATCCGGGACCGGATCTGGTGGGGGGCAGACTCTCTCTCTTCGCTCAGGCTTGGGCAAGAGATGTTCTGGATCCTTGGGCGCTAGAAATAGTCTCCCAAGGTTATCTTCTGGAATTCAAGGGGCTTCCCCCAAGGGGGAGGTTCCACAGGTCTCAGTTGTCTTCAGACCACATAAAAAGACAGGCATTCTTACATTGTGTAGAAGACCTGTTAAAAATGGGAGTGATTCATCCTGTTCCATTAAGAGAACAAGGGATGGGGTTCTACTCCAATCTGTTCATAGTTCCCAAAAAAGAGGGAACGTTCAGACCAATCTTAGATCTCAAGATCTTAAACAAGTTTCTCAAGGTTCCATCGTTCAAGATGGAAACCATTCGAACTATTCTTCCTTCCATCCAGGAAGGTCAATTCATGACCACGGTGGATTTAAAGGATGCGTATCTACATATTCCTATCCACAAGGAACATCATCGGTTCCTAAGGTTCGCATTCCTGGACAAGCATTACCAGTTCGTGGCGCTTCCTTTCGGATTAGCCACTGCTCCAAGGATTTTCACAAAGGTACTAGGGTCCCTTCTAGCTGTGCTAAGACCAAGGGGCATTGCTGTAGTACCTTACTTGGACGACATTCTGATTCAAGCGTCGTCCCTTCCTCAAGCAAAGGCTCACACGGACATTGTCCTGGCCTTTCTCAGATCTCACGGATGGAAAGTGAACGTGGAAAAGAGTTCTCTATCTCCGTCAACAAGGGTTCCCTTCTTGGGAACAATAATAGACTCTTTAGAAATGAGGATTTTTCTGACAGAGGCCAGAAAAACAAAACTTCTAGACTCTTGTCGGATACTTCATTCCGTTCCTCTTCCTTCCATAGCGCAGTGCATGGAAGTGATCGGTTTGATGGTAGCGGCAATGGACATAGTTCCTTTTGCGCGCATTCATCTAAGACCATTACAACTGTGCATGCTCAGTCAGTGGAATGGGGACTATACAGACTTGTCTCCGAAGATACAAGTAAATCAGAGGACCAGAGACTCACTCCGTTGGTGGCTGTCCCTGGACAACCTGTCACAAGGGATGACATTCCGCAGACCAGAGTGGGTCATTGTCACGACCGACGCCAGTCTGATGGGCTGGGGCGCGGTCTGGGGATCCCTGAAAGCTCAGGGTCTTTGGTCTCGGGAAGAATCTCTTCTACCGATAAATATTCTGGAACTGAGAGCGATATTCAATGCTCTCAAGGCTTGGCCTCAGCTAGCGAGGGCCAAGTTCATACGGTTTCAATCAGACAACATGACAACTGTTGCGTACATCAACCATCAGGGGGGAACAAGGAGTTCCCTAGCGATGGAAGAAGTGACCAAAATCATTCTATGGGCGGAGTCTCACTCCTGCCACCTGTCTGCTATCCACATCCCAGGAGTGGAAAATTGGGAAGCGGATTTTCTGAGTCGTCAGACATTGCATCCGGGGGAGTGGGAACTCCATCTGGAAATCTTTGCCCAAGTCACTCAGCTGTGGGGCATTCCAGACATGGATCTGATGGCCTCTCGTCAGAACTTCAAAGTTCCTTGCTACGGGTCCAGATCCAGGGATCCCAAGGCGGCTCTAGTGGATGCACTAGTAGCACCTTGGACCTTCAAACTAGCTTATGTGTTCCCGCCGTTTCCTCTCATCCCCAGGCTGGTAGCCAGGATCAATCAGGAGAGGGCGTCGGTGATCTTGATAGCTCCTGCGTGGCCACGCAGGACTTGGTATGCAGATCTGGTGAATATGTCATCGGCTCCACCTTGGAGGCTACCTTTGAGACGAGATCTTCTTGTTCAGGGTCCGTTCGAACATCCGAATCTGGTTTCACTCCAGCTGACTGCTTGGAGATTGAACGCTTGATCTTATCGAAGCGAGGGTTCTCAGATTCTGTTATCGATACTCTTGTTCAGGCCAGAAAGCCTGTAACTAGAAAGATTTACCACAAAATTTGGAAAAAATATATCTGTTGGTGTGAATCTAAAGGATTCCCTTGGGACAAGGTTAAGATTCCTAAGATTCTATCCTTCCTTCAAGAAGGATTGGAAAAAGGATTATCTGCAAGTTCCCTGAAGGGACAGATTTCTGCCTTGTCTGTGTTACTTCACAAAAAGCTGGCAGCTGTGCCAGATGTTCAAGCCTTTGTTCAGGCTCTGGTTAGAATTAAGCCTGTTTACAAACCTTTGACTCCTCCTTGGAGTCTCAACTTAGTTCTTTCAGTTCTTCAGGGGGTTCCGTTTGAACCCTTACATTCCGTTGATATTAAGTTATTATCTTGGAAAGTTTTGTTTTTAGTTGCAATTTCTTCTGCTAGAAGAGTTTCAGAATTATCTGCTCTGCAGTGTTCTCCTCCTTATCTGGTGTTCCATGCAGATAAGGTGGTTTTACGTACTAAACCTGGTTTTCTTCCAAAAGTTGTTTCTAACAAAAACATTAACCAGGAGATTATCGTACCTTCTCTGTGTCCGAAACCAGTTTCAAAGAAGGAACGTTTGTTGCACAATTTGGATGTTGTTCGCGCTCTAAAATTCTATTTAGATGCTACAAAGGATTTTAGACAAACATCTTCCTTGTTTGTTGTTTATTCCGGTAAAAGGAGAGGTCAAAAAGCAACTTCTACCTCTCTCTCTTTTTGGATTAAAAGCATCATCAGATTGGCTTACGAGACTGCCGGACGGCAGCCTCCCGAAAGAATCACAGCTCATTCCACTAGGGCTGTGGCTTCCACATGGGCCTTCAAGAACGAGGCGTCTGTTGATCAGATATGTAGGGCAGCGACTTGGTCTTCACTGCACACTTTTACCAAATTTTACAAGTTTGATACTTTTGCTTCTTCTGAGGCTATTTTTGGGAGAAAGGTTTTGCAAGCCGTGGTGCCTTCCATTTAGGCGACCTGATTTGCTCCCTCCCTTCATCCGTGTCCTAAAGCTTTGGTATTGGTTCCCACAAGTAAGGATGACGCCGTGGACCGGACACACCTATGTTGGAGAAAACAGAATTTATGTTTACCTGATAAATTACTTTCTCCAACGGTGTGTCCGGTCCACGGCCCGCCCTGGTTTTTTTAATCAGGTCTGATAATTTATTTTCTTTAACTACAGTCACCACGGTACCATATGGTTTCTCCTATGCAAATATTCCTCCTTAACGTCGGTCGAATGACTGGGGTAGGCGGAGCCTAGGAGGGATCATGTGACCAGCTTTGCTGGGCTCTTTGCCATTTCCTGTTGGGGAAGAGAATATCCCACAAGTAAGGATGACGCCGTGGACCGGACACACCGTTGGAGAAAGTAATTTATCAGGTAAACATAAATTCTGTTTTCATGGTTAAACCAAAATTCATTAAAATTATGGGGGGAGATAAAAAACTGAAATTAAAATCCTCCATGTCTCAAAATTAAATCAATGTAAATATTTGCATAGGAAATTAGCACATCTAGGCAAGTATCCCCGCTTGCTTTTCCCCAGAAATTCTTAATATACAATGTTGCCAATGCACAAGAGAATTGTGGGTAAGATATGCAAATTAGATATGCAAATTCTCAGTTTTTTTGCTTCAAAATACTGTTTTGACACAGCGATCCTTTTAACAGGATTATGACAGCAAACCAGAAATCACTCACTAGACAAGCCTGTTTCGTTTTTTTGGAACTCATCAGTAGGAGATAGATTTCTGGTTGCTGCATTGGTAAAGCTATATATATATATATATATATATATATATATATATATATATATATATATATATATATATATATAACAATTTACAATGTGACCTATTAAAGGAGTAAACATGTTAAATCTATCCCTATTCATGGGATTTGGCTACTAGTGCTTTTGTTTCTTGGCATTCAGTTGAAAAAAGATGCTCCCTTCGTCTCTTAAATTTCTGTCTGCTTTTCAAAAACTCTGGATCTTGCAAAGCTTTTATTCTATTAGGTATGTCACATGATTTGACTTATGCTGGCTTACTTTTTATATTATACTGTTTTATCTGTGTTGAGTTAAATTTCCTACTTTAAAATTTGCAAGCAGCAGGAGATATGCCCAGTTGTTCCTTTAAAGTGATGGTAAATCCGAGTGTTTAAAAACACTATAATTTACCATTGCTGAAAACAAACTAGACTTTCATTGATCGCTTATTTAAAAAAGGGTGCTAAACTCACCCTGTCTGTGCCGCAGCAGCTTTGTAAAGTCAGAGCCTCCGGCTGCCTACAGCACAGCACTCTTTTCTCAATGAGGTGGCATTATCACCTCTAAACCAATAGCCATGTGTGTCATCTGACAGTGTTCTGTATGCTAGCACGGCTATTGGTTTAGAAGTGAAAACATCACTTCATTGAGAGAAGAGCGCTGTGCCATGGGCGGCCGGACGCGCTGACTTTAGCAAGGAGCCGCGGCACATATAGGGTGAGTTTAACACCCTTTTTAAAATAAGTGATCAATGAAAGTCTAGTTTATTTTTAATGATGATAAATCCTAAACAAAATAAACAGTTTTGACATAAAGGGATATGAAATTAATTTTTTTTCTTTCATGATTAAGATAGAGCATGCAATTTCAACCAACTTTCTAATTTACTCCTATTAATTTTTCTTAATTCTCTTGGTATACTTTGTTGAATGAGCAGCAATACACTACTTGTTGCTGACTGAACACATGGGTGAGCCAATGACAATCAGTAAATATATGCAGCCACCAATCAGCAGCTAGCACCAAGGTTCTTTACTGCTCCTGAGCTCTCCTAAATAAACCTTTCAACAAAGGTTAACAAGAGAAGGAAGCAAATTAAATAATAGAAGTAAATTGGAAAGTTGTTTAAAATTGTATGCTCTGTCTAAATCGTGAAATAAAAATGTTGGGTTTAATGTCCCTTTAACACTTTTCAATGAAAAAATAAAATGTTTAAATTGTGCCTAAAGTTTTTCGTCTTTTATTTTACAGAAGTATTTTAAATACTAAGGGCCAGATTACGAGTGGCACACTGTCGTTAGCGTGAGGAGCATTAACACGATAGTGAGATCACAGTGTTCTTTATGCTCAATTTCATATTACAAATGGCACACTGTTTAAATTACCACAAATTCATTTGCTTTAACTTGTGGGAATTTACGCTACACATATTTTTTATCGTTATGGGTATTTTTTATCGTTGAGCGACAATGTCTGCTCATATTACAAGTTGAAAGTAAATGCGATCACTCAAATGCAAACACATTTAACACTTAAATTTCCTTTCAGGGCGCGTGAAGAGTTTGGACGGAGGAAACAGTTACACTAAACGACTCTTTTAGCCCTAAACCACTACACCCCCACATTGCAAACTACCCATCTACACTATTAACCCCTAAACCGCCACAAACTAACCCCCTACACTATTAACCCCTAAACTGCCACAACCCCCACAGCAAATTACCCCTCTACACCGTTAACCCCTAAACTGCTACAATCTCCAGCATTAACTACCACTCTACTACAGTTGTGCTCATAAGTTTACATACCCTGGCAGTATTTATGATTTCTTGGCCATTTTTCAGAGAATATGAATGATAACACAAAAACTTTTATTTCACTCATGGTTCGTGTTTGGCTGAAGCCATTTATTATCAATCAACAGTGTTTACTCTTTTTAAATCATAATGACAACAGAAACTTCCCAAATTACCCTGATCAAAAGTTTACATACCCCGGTGATTAAGCCTGATAACATGCACACAAGTTGACACAAAAGGGTTTAAATGGCTATTAAAGGTAACCACCCTCACCTGTGATCTGTTTTCTTGTAATTAGTGTGTGTGTATAAAAAGGTCAATGAGTTTCTGGACTCCTGACAGACCCTTGCAACTTAAAAAGAGTAAACACAGTTGATTGATAATAAATGGCTTCAGCCAAACACTAACCATGAGTGAAAGAAAAGTTTTTGTGTTATTATTCATAATTTCTGAAAAATGGCCAAGAAATCGTAAATTTTGCCAGGGTATGTAAACTTATAGCACAACTGTATATTGACCCCTATACTGCCACACCCCCACATAAATAAATACAAAATACCCCTCTACACTATTAACCTCTAAACCGCCACCCCCGCCGACCACAAAATACCTATTAACAACTGGGTGTTTTTTTTTTCTTTCTTGTTTTTTTGGGCAGAAAAATAGCTAAATGCCCTAAGGACAATGCCCAGCCAAATGCCCATTTGAGAGTAGTTGTTTTTAGGTAGCCTTTTTTTGTTTTTTTCTGTAATGGTAGTTTTTTTTCTGTAATCTTAGTTTTTTTTGGTTTTTTTTTAAAGGTACTGTAAGGTTTTGTTTTTTCAGGTAAGGTTTTTTTGGGGTAACTTAGGGGGTGTTAGGGGGTTAGCTTGTTAGGGGGTTAAGATGTTAGTGGGTATTTTGTGGTGGGTGGTTGTGGTGTCTTAGGGCTTTATAGTATAAAGCAGTATTTTGTGGTGGGTTGTGGCGTTTTATGGGTTAATGGAGTAGTGGGGTGTTTTGTGATGTTGGGGTGTGGCAGTTTAGGGGTTAAAGGGATAGTCTAGTCAAAATTAAACTTTCATGATTCAGATAGAGCATACAATTTTAAGAAACTTTCTAATTTACTCCTATTATCAATTTTTCTTTGTTCTCTTGGTATTTTTATTAAAATGTGAGCTTAGAAGCCGGACTCTTTTTAGTTCAGCACATGGGTAGCACCAATCAGAAAGTGCTACCCAGGTGCTGAACCAAAAATGGGCTGGCTCCTAGTGTTACATTCCTGCTTTTTCAAATAAAGATACCAAGAGAAGAAAGAAAAATTTAATTAATTTTTAATAGAATATGGTAATTTCCGGCCTTTCTCTCTTATAAATGTCATAGAAGGCCGACAAGGCCCCAACAATATTAGGAGGCTAATAAATGTGTTTGGAGAAACACAAAATAGTGGAGTCTCAATGCTGGCCCTGACGCTAGATGCCGAAAAGGCTTTCGACAGGGTCAGATGGGACTATCTTTGGGTCTTATACTCATTTGGCTTTCCAGAACCTTTTATTCTTGCTATTTAACCCCTTAGTGACCAGACCATTTTTCAATTTTCTTACCGTTAAGGACCAGGGGTATTTTTACATTTCTGCAATGTTTGTGTTTAGCTGTAATTTTCCTCTTACTCATTTACTGTACCCACACATATTATATACTGTTTTTCTCACCATTAAATTGACTTTCTAAAGATACCATTATTTTCATCATATCTTATAATTTACTAAAAAAAATATAAAATATGGTGAAAAAATTGAAAAAAACACACTTTTTCTAACTTTGACCCCCAAAATCTTACACATCAGCAACCACCAAAAACACCCTTGCTAAATAGTTTCTAAATTTTGTCTGGAGTTTAGAAATACCCAATGTTTACATGTTCTTTGCTTTTTTTGCAAGTTATAGGGCAATAAGTACAAGTAGCATTTGCTATTTCCAAACCATTTATTTTTTCTCAAAATTAGCGATGGTTACATTGTAACACTGATTTCTGTAAGGAATACCTGAAAAACCCTTCACATGTGTATTTTATTTTAGTAGACAACCCAAAATATTGATCTAGACCCATTTTGGTATATTTCATGCCACCATTTCACCGCCAAATGCGATCAAATAAAAAACAAATTGTTAACTTTGTTACTAACTTTTTCACAAACTTTAGGTTTCTCACTGAAATTATTTACCAACAGCTTGTGCAATTATGGCACAAATGGTTGTAAATGCTTCTCTGGGATCCCCTTTGTTCAGAAATAGCAGGCATATATGGCTTTGGCGTTTCTTTTTGGTAATTAGGACGCTAAATGCCGCAGCGCACTACACGTATATTATGCCCAGCATTGAAGGGGTTAATTAGGTAGCTTGTAGGTTAATTTTAGCTTTAGTGTAGAGATCAGCCTCCCACCTGACACATCCCACCCCCTGATCCCTCCCTGACCCCTCTCAAACAGCTCTTTTCCCTCCTCCACCTCACAATTGTCAGCACCATCTTAATTACTGGCAGAAAGTCTGCCAGTACTAAAATAAAAGGCTTTTTTTAAATTTATTATTATAATTTTTTATATATAATGTGTGTGTGTATATATATATATATATATATATATATATATATATATATATTCATTCTGCAGTGTTGGATCCCACCTTAGCCCCCAACCTCCCTGATCCCCCCCCCCCCCAAAGAGCTCTCTAACCCTTCCCCCTCTACCTTTTTGCCGCTATCTTGGGTACTGGCAGCTGTCAGTACCGTTTGCTAAAAAAAAATGCCCTTTTTTATAAAAATAAAAAAAACATTTTTCTGTAGTGTAGCTGCGGCCATCTTGGGTACTGGTAGCTGTCAGTACCGTTTTCTAAAAAAAATGCCCTCTTTAATAAAAATAAATAAATCCCTTTCCCAACATTTATTACCCCCTCCCTCTCACTCCTTCGCATACAAAACATTAGCACTTAATGTAGAGCGCACTCCTGCCCCCCACCCCTTTGCGCGCTCCCGACCACTCGTGCGCACTGCAGGAACAGGATCCGGAACTTCACCAGCGATGGGTCACCCACCCGCCTCTCTCGTATCCTTCCCACGCCACCAAAGATTGGCACCAGCGCTGGCCGATGCAGAGAAGGCCACATAGTGTCTCTCTCTGCATTGGATGCTTAAAAAAGGGTATTGCAGGATGCCTCAATATTGAGGCATCACTGCAATACCCTGAAAGCGGCTGGAAGCGATCACGAACGCTTTCAGCGCTTGAAACCCTGAGGACGTGCAGGGTACGTCCTGGGTCATTAACTACCGGTTTTTGTAGGACGTACCCTGCACGTCCTTGGTTGTTAAGGGGTTAAAGCTTTATATTCCTCCTGATATGCAAGAGTGGACTAGGTTTTGGCTCCCCGGAATTTCGAATCCGTAATGGCATGAGGCAAGGCTGCCCTCTGTCGCCACTGATTGTAAAAATGTTAATGGAACCCTTTGCCCAGGCAGTTCGCCTATCTAATTCTATATCATGGATACCTCTTGGAACACATATGGAGACAATTGTCTTATTTGCAGATGATGTTACCCTCCTCACACATCCTGTCTCTTCCATGCCAGCTACTTTCCAATTAATCAAACTCTTTGGTAAAATTAGCTACTACAAAATAAATCTTACTAAGACAGAGGCGTACGTCATTAATATTGCTCAGCCAGCCGTTTCAGAGCTGGAATCCTTGTACCCTTTCTCCTGGTCTTCTTGGGATCTTTCTCAGTACAGATCCTGACCATATTATTCTCTCCAACTTTGACAAACTCCTCCTAGAATTTAAATCGCTGCTTGAAAAATTGGATGTATCGATTCTGCTGCATTCCACTTAATGTCCCGCACTCTATCTTGCATGAAGTACATAAATTGTTTTCAGACTATATCTGGCAAAACCTAGGGTAGCACACAATACTCTACAAAGACGCTAGGGGTGGTGTAGCGTCCCCTAACATTTTTACCTACTATGAGGCAGCTGACTATCTCATATAGCTGAATGGAGCCTCAAAGGCGGCAAACCGGGCTAGTACCATCTAGAAGAAGACGTCCTCCCCAGAGGCTTAGAGTTGGTTGATATTATATGGATCCCCAACCCTCAGAAACTATTTCATAGTGTTTCCAACGCTATCATTGTCCATAATCTTTTGACATGGAAAACCCTATGAGCCCGCTCTGATTGCCCCACACCCGTCGCCACTCCACCATTTGCAAGCCCTATTTTGGGACTTTCCTAACATACAGATAGCTGGAAAGAAAAAAAAAAAACAAAGTAAAAAAAACCCCACCCACCAAACCCCCCAAAATAAAAAAACCTAACACTAAAAAAACCTAAACTACCCATTGTCCCTAAAGGGGCATTTGTATGGGCATTGCCCTTAAAAGGGCATTCAGCTCTTTTACTGCCCTTAAAAAGGCAATCAGCTCTTTTTCAAGCCCATTAAATCCCTAATCTAAAAAAACCCCCCTAAAATAAAAGAAAATCCTAAAACTAAGCCCCAAATAGGTACTCACCGTTCTTGAAGTCCAGCGGAGAAGGTGGCTCCATCATCTTCTATCTTCATCTGGAGAGCAGGCGGAGCGCAGGTGCAGAGCTGGCTTCTCCAATGCACGGACCCTCAGAGGGGGTCCTCGGTGGCGTGGAGGCTCCTCTTCATGCGATCGTCCGTCGCACACTGAAGATTGGATGCAAGGTACCCCATATTTTTTGGGGTACCTTGCATTCCTATTGGCTACAATTTTGAAATCGGCTAAAAGGATGAAAACTACTGAAATCTTATTGACTTATTTGAACAGCCAATAGGATTTCAGTAGCTCTAATCCTATTGGCTGATTTCAAAATTTCAGCCAATAGGAATGCAATATACCCCAAATTGAATGCAGTACCTTGCTATCAATCTTCAGTGTACAAAGGACATCAGATGACGAGGAGCCTCCACGCCAAAGAGGACCGCCGCTGAATATCCACACATTGGGGAAGACAGCTCCACACCTCCGCTCCGCGCTGCCTTCGTTCCGGATGAAGATAGAAGATGATGGAGCCGTCTGGAAGAAGACCTTCTCCTCCGGACTTCAGGAATGGTGAGTACCTATTTGGGGCTTAGTCTTAGGCTCTTCTTTTTTTGGGGGGGTGGCTTTTTTTTTTTTTAAGTTAGTGTTTTTTGGGCTGGAAAAGAGCTGATTTCCCTTTCCATCTTAATATGGTTAGAGTCCACATACTGAACCTTGCCACCAGAAGGAGGCAAAGACACCCCAGTCATTCTTTGCCTTTCGTCACAGGAGGTTGGCAGAGAAGTGTTAAAAGATTTCAGAGTGGTCTCTTATGGAGGGTAGTACTCTTCAAGATGGGACTGGAGTTTTAAGTAGTCCTGTCAGCCTCTCAGTGAGAGCATGGATGAAAGTTAGAGTCCGGAGATGCATGGAGAATCTTTCTGCGAAACCATCCCGACTCATATTAACAGCTACATAGGCAATCGGGGTTGACGAGTTTCGCTGCCTGCTTTCTTCACTCAAGTCCATGTCAGAAACGATGCTGCCATCTGTCACACTTGAAGGGCCGTGTTCCTGTTCCATGGCGTAGATTCTGGTAAGATCGTTTCATATTTTATACATGTATGATAACGCAAGAAGACAGGGTCACAGTGTGACTCCTTTTATCTGTATAGAATCAAGGGTTAATATCTCCTTAGGGGGATTATTCAACAGGGTTGAATAATCTTATATGTTTATTTTATTTTATGCTGCTTTTATGTGTGAGATGTTATGGGCTTATAGGCTGTTATGGAATATACAGGTTTCACTTTCACTTTGAGAGCCATGCAGCTTACAAGCTTGGCACACTTTCTCATAGCAGGGACGGTCCTGCATTGTGTACCATGTGAATAAGATGTTTTATTTCTCTAGTTCTCCGGTTATTGCACTAGCGATGGAGGATTCTTTACTTTAGAGAGCACTCCCTCTATTCCTAATGAGTAATTCCTGTTTATATGGTGAGGAGGCCTTAGTTCCGCCCTCTCATTTATGTTCCATATGCCTTGCTAATGTGATAATATCAAGCATGTTTGATACCACAGAGCCGTCCACCTCTGAGGAGTTGTCGTCCAGTGAGGTGCGTACCCTACATTCTTATATCTCTACAGATGTAGTTTTCCCGTAGCATTGCTGATCCTCCATCTGGAGGGGGCATTTTTTCAGCAGGATGCCAAGGTTTTTTTCCTGCTTTGTTTACCATGTGCTGCTGGCAGCTATTTTACTAACCTCTCTTGCTGACTCTGGTGCATAGTGTGTGATGCTGCTCATTTCCTGCACACCCTTTTATGGCCAGACTAGTGTACATCATCCATGTGAGACAGGTTGCAGTCTCAGAATTGGGATGTCATCACTTATTATTTAAAGGGCCTCTGTTCAGTATGATTTGCCCTTGCGTTGTCTCAGACCTGTTTGTGAGCTCCAGTTCCTGTGTATTACCTGGCTGTCTGATGTCCCTCCTGGTTCCTGATCCCTGGCTTGTTCCTGACTCTGCTGTTCTCCTTGTTCCTGATTCTGGCTCATCTGACTATTCACTTTGGCTCCTGACTCGGCTCGTCTGACTACCAGCTCTGGTTTTGACTCCTGGCTTGTTATTTGACTTGTGGACTTTTTATTATTTTTTGCTATTAATAAAGGTGTGATTATTTTTTCTCTTCTCGTCTCAGTCTGATTCCTGGTACCCTGACATTACGCAAGGGCCATGAATCCTGATGGTGCTAATAATCCACCTTTACCTACCATCATTTCCAGGATGGATGAACAGGATCACCGCTTGGATCAATTTGCACTAGCCCTGCAAACCCTGCTGACTCGCACTTCACATTTGGACCAAAGTGTCCCGCAAGTTATGGCTGCTCCTAGTCCTACCAGGAGCATGTCCGGTTCTGCACCTCTACCTCAGCGATATGGAGGCAATCCTATTCAGTGCAGAGGGTTTTTGAACTCGGTGGGCATTTACTTTGAGATGTTACCTCAGGCATTTCCCTCTGACAGAGCAGAGCTAAGGTGGGGTTTCTCATCTCGTTACTCTCTGACACAGCTCTTGCCTGGGCTTATCCCTTGTGGGAGACTTATAAACCTGTGATTTCAAATTACCCTGAATTTGTAGCCTCCTTTCGAAGGGTATTTGATGTTCCGGCTCGCTCCTCCTCTGCTGCTAAACGGCTCATGTCCATTCAGCAAGGTACACGATCTGTTGCTCAGTATGCCATTGAGTTCCGTACGCTTGCCACAGAGGTAGGTTGGAACAATGAAGCCCTTGTTGCCGCCTTCTTTCATGGGCTCTCTGATACGATTAAAGACGAAGTTGCTGCCAAAGATTTACCAGAGGATCTCGAGGCATTGGTGTCTTTTTTGATCCTAATTGACATCAGACTCAGAGAGAGGCCCTCTTTCAAGGAGCGCTTGCGGAAGCCTACTGTTCCGTTGTCTCCTATGTGTTCATTCCCACCCATGCCTCCCTCTCCTCCCATGCCTCCTGGTCCCGAGTCACCAGGTACTGCTGAGCCGATGCAGTTGGGATTCACGCGTCTCTCCGCAGCGGAGAGGGCCTTTAGGAGGAGGGAGGGGCTCTGCCTCTATTGTGGGTTACAGGGTCACCTTTTGAAGTCTTGTCCTACACGGCCGAAAAACGCTCACACCTAAGGTCCTGTTGGGGGCAGACCTTGGGTGGTTTATATTTCTCCCCGGAACCGCTAAAAGAGAAACCTTTGGTCATGGTTGTCCTTTCCTGGGTGGACTCCTCCATAGTCACCCAGGCTCTTGTTGACTCCGGTGCTGTGGGCTATTTCATTGACAGTGCTTTTGTATCAAAGCACTCCATTCCTGTTTTGCCCCGGTCCGTTCCGCTTGCTATTGAGGCTATTGATGGCAGGCCCCTTCAGCCCGCACTCGTTACTCACGAAACCGCTCCATTATCCATGGCTGTTGGGGGTCTCCATTTTGAAACCCTCCAGTTCCAGGTGATAAATTCTCCGCATTTTCCTGTTGTTCTGGGTTATCCCTGGCTCCAAAAGCACAATCCCAGTCTCGACTGGCGCAGGTCCGAAATTTTGTCGTGGTCTCTGCATTGTATTTCCACTTGTCTTCAGAAACCATTTAAAGTTTTGTGCACTTCTTCGGTATCTCAATTGCCAGAGGAGTACAGAGAGTTCCTAGACGTTTTTGACAAGGTGCGTGCCGGTACGTTGCCTCCTCACCAGTCTTACGATTGTGCCATAGACCTGCAACCCAGAGCATTTCCTCCTCGGGGCCGGGTTTACCCTCTGTTGCGGAGAATTGTGCTATGGAGGAGTATGTTGCCGTTGCTCTGTTGCGGGGGATCGTCCGCAAATCCTGCTCTCCTGCAGGGGCTGGCTTCTTCTTTGTGAAGAAAAAGGGTGGCGAGTTAAGACCATGCATCGATTATAGGGGTCTTAATCATCTTACCATTAAGAATGCTTACCATATTCCGCTCATTTCGGAATTCTTTGACCGCCTCAAGGGAGCTACGGTCTTTTCTAAATTTGATTTGAGAGGAGCGTACAATCTCGTTAGGATCAAGGAGGGCCACGAATGGAAAACAGCATTTAACACCAGGAGCGGGCATTATGAATATCTTGTAATGCCCTTTGGCCTATGTAATGCTCCTGTTTTCCAGGAATTTATTAATGATGTCCTGCGAGATATGTTGTAACAGTGTGTTGTGGTGTATTTAGACAACATCCTCATACACTCGCCCACACTTGAGGCTCATTGTTCTGATGTTACACGGGTTCTTCAGAGACTACGTGAGAACGGCCTGTTTTGTAAACTCGAGAAATGTGAGTTCCATCAGACTCAAGTAACGTTCGTAGGTTATGTCACATTCTCCATGGATCATGACAAGTTGTCTGCAGTTCTGCAGGGGCCTCGCCCAGTTGGTCTTCGCCAATTACTATAGAAAGTTTATTAAAAACTTTTCTTCCTTGGTCAAACCTATCACATACATGACCCGTAAAGAGAATGATCCACTCCATTGGTCACCTACTGCCATTAAGGCCTTTGATAGTCTTAAGACTGCCTTTGCTGCCGCTCCAGTTCTGGCTCATCCTAACCCTGTCCTGCCTTTCATTCTTGAGGTCGATGCGTCTGAGACTGGAGTAGGTGCCCTCTTGTCTCAACGTCCTACGCCTGATGGTTCCTTGCATCCGTGTGGTTTCTTCTCTAAGAAATTGTCTCCAGCAGAGTGCAATTATGAAATTGGCAACAGGGAATTACTGGCCATAATTTTGGCACTCAAGGAATAGAGGCATCTTCTCGAGGGTACTAGCGTACCAGTGCTCATTCTTACTGACCACAAGAATTTAACTTATCTATCTGAAGAAAAACGTTTGTCGCCCGACAGGCCAGATGGGCGCTATTTGTGTCTCGGTTTAATTATGTGGTCTCTTACCTGCCTGGTAGTAAGAATGTCAGGGCTGATGCCCTCTCTCGACAATTTTTGCCTCTGTCCAAGGAGGAGTCTGTACCTACTCCAGTTATACCTCCTGACCATATTTTGGCTACCATACGTACTATTTTGACATCTCCCTTGGGGGAGGAGATCCTGGCTGCACAAACCAATGCACCTCCTGAGAAACCTAGTGGTAAGTGTTTTGTTCCTGAGAATCTTCGAACTAAACTTTTGCACACTTACCACTATCCTTAAGCCGCAGGTCACCCAGACAAGAACCAAATTATTTGGTCTGTCACTCGACAATTCTGGTGGCCAGGTCTTCGTTCTGATGTTGCTGTGTATGTGGCCTCCTGCTCAGTTTGTGCACAGAATAAGACTACTCAACGGCTTCCTGTGGGTCTTCTTCAACCTATTGCTAATGGTGAGCGTCCTTGGACACATCATTCCATGGACTTCATTGTCGAGCTCCCTGTTTCCAATGGCAATACTGTTATCCTTATGGTGGTTGACCGTTTTTCTAAAATGTCACATTGCCTTCCCTTGAAGAAGCTGCCTTCCGCTCAGGAGCTTGCTTCAATTTTTGCCTGGAAGGTCTTCCGTTTACATGTGTTACCCAAAGAGATAGTGTCGGACCGGGGTAGCCAGTTTGTCTCCAGATTTTGGCGTTCCTTTCGTGCTCAAATGGGGATCCAGCTTTCCTTCTCCTCGGCATATCACCCTCAATGCAATGGGGCTGCGTAACGGTCTAATCAATCTCTGAACAGTTCCTCCATTGCTATGTCTCAGATCACCACAATAATTGGTCTGAACTGTTACCTTGGGCAGAGTTTGCTCGTAATAGTGCTATTAATGCTTCCTCCAAGTTATCCCCGTTCATGGTGAATTATGGGTTTCAACCATCCTTTTTGCCCGATTCATTCATGTCTCAAAGTATTCCGGCTTTGGAGGAGCATCGCCGGCAACTCCGTTCCACGTCGGTGCAGATTCAGGATTGCCTTCATCGTTCTATGCAGCGCCAAAAGTTCCAGGCTGATCGGAGGCGTCTGCCCGCGCATTCCTACCAGGTTGGTAAGAGGCTTTGGCTGTCCTCCCGCCACTTGAACCTTTGTGTGCCTTCCAATAAACTGGCTTCCCGTTATGTTGATCCTTTTCGAATACTCCGACGGCTCAATCCTGTCACCTATGCTCTTGACCTTCCTCCTGCAATGCGTATCTCCAATGTTTTTCATGTCTCTTCATGTCTCTTGAAACCATTGGTTTGTAATCAGTTTACCACTGTGTTGCCTTGTCCCCATCCTATCTTTGTTGAAAACCATGAAGAATATGAGGTCAGCAGCATTATTGACTCTCGTATATCCAGGGGCCGCGTACAGTATTTGGTTCACTGGAGGGGTTACGGTCCGGAGGAGCGTTCATGGGTTCCCTCCTCTGATGTTCATGCTCCCGCCCTCCTCCGTGCCTTCCATGCCCGTTTCCCCAATAAGCCTTTTGTCCTCCCGCGGGGGAGGGGTCGTTGAGGGGAGGGTACTATCAGGGTTTTTTCCCTGCTTTGTTTGCCATGTGCTGCTGACAGCCAATTTACTCACCTCTCTTGCTCTGGTGCATAGTGTGTGATGCTGCTCATTTCCTGCACGCCCTTTTATGGCCAGACTGGTGTACATCATCCATGTGAGACAGGTTGCAGTCTCAGAATTGTGATGTTATCACTTATTATTTAAAGGGCCTTTGTTCAGTATGATTTGCCCTTGCGTTGTCTCAAACCTGTTTGTGAGTTCCAGTTCCTGTGTATTACCTGGCTGTCTGACGTCCCTCCTGGTTCCTGATCCCTGGCTTGTTCCTGACTCTGCTGTTCTCCTTGTTCCTGATTCCGGCTCGTCTGACTATTCGCTTTGGCTCTTGACTTGGCTCGTTTGACTACCAGCTCTGGTTTTGACTCCTGGCTTATTTGACTTGTGGACTTTTTATTATTTTTTGCTATTAATAAAGGTGTGATTATTTTTGCACTTCTCGTCTCAGTCTGATTCCTGGCACCCTGACACAGACATTACTGCGCAGTTCAGAAGGCGGTGTCTGTGGCCTTTAATGCTTTAGCTCGCCCTGCTAAGCGCAAGCGAAAGGTTACATATTGCATTATTGGATTTAACTGAGGGTTATCCGAGGATGAAGTTCTTTCTGAGACTTCAGAGTATGAACATTCTGGGTTGGAGTCTGCTGCCTCTAAACCTCCGGCTGCGGAGGAACCAGACTTTATTTCTCCAACATAGGTGTGTCCGGTCCACGGCGTCATCCTTACTTGTGGGATATTCTCTTCCCCAACAGGAAATGGCAAAGAGCCCAGCAAAGCTGGTCACATGAACCCTCCTAGGCTCCGCCTACCCCAGTCATTCTCTTTGCCGTTGTACAGGCAACATCTCCACGGAGATGGCTTAGAGTTTTTTAGTGTTTAACTGTAGTTTTTATTATTCAATCAAGAGTTTGTTATTTTGAAATAGTGCTGGTATGTACTATTTACTCAGAAACAGAAAAGAGATGAAGATTTCTGTTTGTATGAGGAAAATGATTTTAGCAACCGTAACTAAAATCCATGGCTGTTCCACACAGGACTGTTGAGAGCAATTAACTTCAGTTGGGGGAACAGTGTGCAGCCTCTTGCTGCTTGAGGTATGACACATTCTAACAAGACGATGTAATGCTGGAAGCTGTCATTTTCCCTATGGGATCCGGTAAGCCATGTTTATTACGATTGTAAATAAGGGCTTCACAAGGGCTTATTAAGACTGTAGACTTTTTCTGGGCTAAATCGATTCATTATTAACACATATTTAGCCTTGAGGAATCATTTTATCTGGGTATTTTGATATAATAATATCGGCAGGCACTGTATTAGACACCTTATTCCTTAGGGGCTTTCCCAAAGCATAAGCAGAGCCTCATTTTCGCGCCGGTGTGGCGCACTTGTTTTTGAGAGGCATGGCATGCAGTCGCATGTGAGAGGAGCTCTGATACTTAGAAAAGACTTTCTGAAGGCGTCATTTGGTATCGTATTCCCCTTTGGGCTTGGTTGGGTCTCAGCAAAGCAGATACCAGGGACTGTAAAGGGGTTAAAGTTTAAAACGGCTCCGGTTCCGTTATTTTAAGGGTTAAAGCTTCCAAATTTGGTGTGCAATACTTTTAAGGCTTTAAGACACTGTGGTGAAAATTTGGTGAATTTTGAACAATTCCTTCATGTTTTTTCGCAATTGCAGTAATAAAGTGTGTTCAGTTTAAAATTTAAAGTGACAGTAACGGTTTTATTTTAAAACGTTTTTGTACTTTGTTATCAAGTTTATGCCTGTTTAACATGTCTGAACTACCAGATAGACTGTGTTCTGAATGTGGGGAAGCCAGAATTCCTATTCATTTAAATAAATGTGATTTATGTGATAATGACAATGATGCCCAAGATGATTCCTCAAGTGAGGGGAGTAAGCATGGTACTGCATCATTCCCTCCTTCGTCTACACGAGTCTTGCCCACTCAGGAGGCCCCTAGTACATCTAGCGCGCCAATACTCCTTACTATGCAACAATTAACGGCTGTAATGGATAATTCTGTCAAAAACATTTTAGCCAAAATGAACACTTGTCAGCGTAAGCGCGGCTGCTCTGTTTTAGATACTGAAGAGCATGACGACGCTGATATTAATATTTCTGAAGGGCCCCTAACCCAGTCTGATGGGGCCAGGGAGGTTTTGTCTGAGGGAGAAATTACTGATTCAGGGAACATTTCTCAACAGGCTGAACCTGATGTGATTGCATTTAAATTTAAGTTGGAACATCTCCGCATTCTGCTTAAGGAGGTATTATCCACTCTGGATGATTGTGACAAGTTGGTCATCCCAGAGAAACTATGTAAAATGGACAAGTTCCTAGAGGTGCCGGGGCTCCCAGAAGCTTTTCCTATACCCAAGCGGGTGGCGGACATTGTTAATAAAGAAAAAGCGGTCGATAGTGATTCTCCTCCTTTTGAGGAGATTATGGACAGAATCAATGCTCTCAAATTGGCTAATTCTTTCACCCTAGACGCCACTTTGCAATTGGCTAGGTTAGCGGCTAAGAATTCTGGGTTTGCTATTGTGGCGCGCAGAGCGCTTTGGTTGAAATCTTGGTCGGCTGATGCGTCTTCCAAGAACAAGCTACTTAACATTCCTTTCAAGGGGAAAACGCTGTTTGGCCCTGACTTGAAAGAGATTATCTCTGATATCACTGGGGGTAAGGGCCACGCCCTTCCTCAGGATCGGCCTTTCAAGGCAAAAAATAAACCTAATTTTCGTCCCTTTCGTAGAAACGGACCAGCCCAAGGTGCTACGTCCTCTAAGCAAGAGGGTAATACTTCTCAAGCCAAGCCAGCTTGGAGACCAATGCAAGGCTGGAACAAGGGAAAGCAGGCCAAGAAACCTGCCACTGCTACCAAGACTGCATGAAATGTTGGCCCCCGATCCGGGACCGGATCTGGTGGGGGGCAGACTCTCTCTCTTCGCTCAGGCTTGGGCAAGAGATGTTCTGGATCCTTGGGCGCTAGAAATAGTCTCCCAAGGTTATCTTCTGGAATTCAAGGGACTTCCCCCAAGGGGGAGGTTCCACAGGTCTCAGTTGTCTTCAGACCACATAAAAAGACAGGCATTCTTACATTGTGTAGAAGACCTGTCAAAAATGGGAGTGATTCATCCTGTTCCATTAAGAGAACAAGGGATGGGGTTCTACTCCAATCTGTTCATAGTTCCCAAAAAAGAGGGAACGTTCAGACCAATCTTAGATCTCAAGATCTTAAACAAGTTTCTCAAGGTTCCATCGTTCAAGATGGAAACCATTCGAACTATTCTTCCTTCCATCCAGGAAGGTCAATTCATGACCACGGTGGATTTAAAGGATGCGTATCTACATATTCCTATCCACAAGGAACATCATCGGTTCCTGAGGTTCGCATTCCTGGACAAACATTACCAGTTCGTGGCGCTTCCTTTCGGATTAGCCACTGCTCCAAGGATTTTCACAAAGGTACTAGGGTCCCTTCTAGCTGTGCTAAGACCAAGGGGCATTGCTGTAGTACCTTACTTGGACGACATTCTGATTCAAGCGTCGTCCCTTCCTCAAGCAAAGGCTCACACGGACATTGTCCTGGCCTTTCTCAGATCTCACGGATGGAAAGTGAACGTGGAAAAGAGTTCTCTATCCCCGTCAACAAGGGTTCCCTTCTTGGGAACAATAATAGACTCCTTAGAAATGAGGATTTTTCTGACAGAGGCCAGAAAAACAAAACTTCTAGACTCTTGTCGAATACTTCATTCCGTTCCTCTTCCTTCCATAGCTCAGTGCATGGAAGTGATCGGGTTAATGGTAGCGGCAATGGACATAGTTCCTTTTGCGCGCATTCATCTAAGACCATTACAACTGTGCATGCTCAGTCAGTGGAATGGGGACTATACAGACTTGTCTCCGAAGATACAAGTAAATCAGAGGACCAGAGACTCACTCCGTTGGTGGCTGTCCCTGGACAACCTGTCACAAGGGATGACATTCCGCAGACCAGAGTGGGTCATTGTCACGACCGACGCCAGTCTGATGGGCTGGGGCGCGGTCTGGGGATCCCTGAAAGCTCAGGGTCTTTGGTCTCGGGAAGAATCTCTTCTACCGATAAATATTCTGGAACTGAGAGCGATATTCAATGCTCTCAAGGCTTGGCCTCAGCTAGCGAGGGCCAAGTTCATACGGTTTCAATCAGACAACATGACAACTGTTGCGTACATCAACCATCAGGGGGGAACAAGGAGTTCCCTAGCGATGGAAGAAGTGACCAAAATCATTCTATGGGCGGAGTCTCACTCCTGCCACCTGTCTGCTATCCACATCCCAGGAGTGGAAAATTGGGAAGCGGATTTTCTGAGTCGTCAGACATTGCATCCGGGGGAGTGGGAACTCCATCCGGAAATCTTTGCCCAAGTCACTCAGCTGTGGGGCATTCCAGACATGGATCTGATGGCCTCTCGTCAGAACTTCAAAGTTCCTTGCTACGGGTCCAGATCCAGGGATCCCAAGGCGGCTCTAGTGGATGCACTAGTAACACCTTGGACCTTCAAACTAGCCTATGTGTTCCCGCCGTTTCCTCTCATCCCCAGGCTGGTAGCCAGGATCAATCAGGAGAGGGCGTCGGTGATCTTGATAGCTCCTGCGTGGCCACGCAGGACTTGGTATGCAGATCTGGTGAATATGTCATCGGCTCCACCTTGGAAGCTACCTTTGAGACGAGACCTTCTTGTCCAGGGTCCGTTCGAACATCCGAATCTGGTTTCACTCCAGCTGACTGCTTGGAGATTGAACGCTTGATTTTATCGAAGCGAGGGTTCTCAGATTCTGTTATCGATACTCTTGTTCAGGCCAGAAAGCCTGTAACTAGAAAGATTTACCACAAAATTTGGAAAAAATATATCTGTTGGTGTGAATCTAAAGGATTCCCTTGGGACAAGGTTAAGATTCCTAGGATTCTATCCTTCCTTCAAGAAGGATTGGAAAAAGGATTATCTGCAAGTTCCCTGAAGGGACAGATTTCTGCCTTGTCAGTGTTACTTCACAAAAAACTGGCTGCTGTGCCAGATGTTCAAGCCTTTGTTCAGGCTCTGGTTAGAATTAAGCCTGTTTACAAACCTTTGACTCCTCCTTGGAGTCTCAATTTAGTTCTTTCAGTTCTTCAGGGGGTTCCGTTTGAACCCTTGCATTCCGTTGATATTAAGTTATTATCTTGGAAAGTTTTGTTTTTAGTTGCAATTTCTTCTGCCAGAAGAGTTTCAGAATTATCTGCTCTGCAGTGTTCTCCTCCTTATCTGGTGTTCCATGCAGATAAGGTGGTTTTACGTACTAAACCTGGTTTTCTTCCAAAAGTTGTTTCTAACAAAAACATTAACCAGGAGATTATCGTACCTTCTCTGTGTCCGAAACCAGTTTCAAAGAAGGAACGTTTGTTGCACAATTTGGATGTTGTTCGCGCTCTAAAATTCTATTTAGATGCTACAAAGGATTTTAGACAAACATCTTCCTTGTTTGTTGTTTATTCCGGTAAAAGGAGAGGTCAAAAAGCAACTTCTACCTCTCTCTCTTTTTGGATTAAAAGCATCATCAGATTGGCTTACGAGACTGCCGGACGGCAGCCTCCCGAAAGAATCACAGCTCATTCCACTAGGGCTGTGGCTTCCACATGGGCCTTCAAGAACGAGGCTTCTGTTGATCAGATATGTAGGGCAGCGACTTGGTCTTCACTGCACACTTTTACCAAATTTTACAAGTTTGATACTTTTGCTTCTTCTGAGGCTATTTTTGGGAGAAAGGTTTTGCAAGCCGTGGTGCCTTCCATTTAGGTGACCTGATTTGCTCCCTCCCTTCATCCGTGTCCTAAAGCTTTGGTATTGGTTCCCACAAGTAAGGATGACGCCGTGGACCGGACACACCTATGTTGGAGAAAACAGAATTTATGTTTACCTGATAAATTACTTTCTCCAACGGTGTGTCCGGTCCACGGCCCGCCCTGGTTTTTTAATCAGGTCTGATAATTTATTTTTTTAACTACAGTCACCACGGTACCATATGGTTTCTCCTATGCAAATATTCCTCCTTAACGTCGGTCGAATGACTGGGGTAGGCGGAGCCTAGGAGGGATCATGTGACCAGCTTTGCTGGGCTCTTTGCCATTTCCTGTTGGGGAAGAGAATATCCCACAAGTAAGGATGACGCCGTGGACCGGACACACCGTTGGAGAAAGTAATTTATCAGGTAAACATAAATTCTGTTTTTACGAATTTGCGCTTTCTTCGACTGGAAGTTTTTGGCGAATTCAGAGGTTCCAGAGACCAAATTGCCTGATGAACCTAATTTGGATAGAGTTTGAGGACAGGGTGGTACCTTATCCTTTACTGCTCCTGTTAGATGGCGAACATTATTAAGAATGAATGGGACAGGATTGGATTCCTTTTCCCCCTCTTCTCCCTTTAACAATTTGTCCCCGGTCCTGGACTCTCAATGGAGTTGTGAGGTTCCGTTCCTAAATGGGATGGCGTTATCTTCACCCTTGCTAAACGTACTACTTTCCCGCTTGAGGATAGTTCTTCATTTGAAGAGCCCATGGATAAAAGATGGAAATTCTGTCAAGAAAGATGTTTCAACATACAGGATATTTGTTTCAACCGGCAGCGGCTGTTGCCGCAGTTACTGAAGAAACTACCTTCTTGTGTGACTCCTTATAGGATTTGATCGGGGTAGAGGATCCCCTCGACGTTACTCAGAAAAGATTTACGGCCCTGAGGGTTGTTAATTCTTTTATCTGTGCTGCTATTAGGCAGTTTATTTGCTTGAATGCTATGGCTTCAGCTTTTTCTGTTCAGGCCCGTCGGGCTCTGGCTGAAGTCATGTTCTGCGGATATGACTTCTAACAAAATGAGGAAGAAGGGAAGCTGAGTCCTGGAGTCAATGAACAAGTTTATTGCGGAGCAGGCTTCAGGATACAAGGTAAGCTCCTATCTTACGCGTTTCGCGCATCGGCACATGCGCTTCATCAGAGATATGATATGACTTCTAAGTCTAGACTTCTTCCCTTCCTTAAGGGAATGATTTTGTCTGGTCCAGGTCTGGACTCCTACCGCAGGAGTATATGAACTAATCTAAGGGACGATTTTAGTTATGTTCGTTCTGATAAAGCCCTTTTTAGCACTCCTCTGCTAAGCCAGAGCAAACCAAGAGCTCTTGGAAGCCGGCTCAGTCCTGGAATAACTCCAAGCAGAGCAAGAAGCCTGCCGTGTCTACGTTGGCATGAATGGGCGGTGCCCGGTCCTCTTCTGGATCGTGTAGGGGGCAGTATGTCGCTCTTTTCAGTCGCTTGGTTCAGGGACGTGCAGGATCCATGGGTCCTGGAGGTCATAGCTCAGGGTTACAAGAAAGGTTTTAAGTCTCAGTCACCAATGGGCAGATTCCTCCTGTCTTCCTGACCAGAAAGGAGGGAAGCCTTTTCTGGGGTGTGTACGGGATCTGTCCTCTAGGAGTTATTGTCCCGGTGCCTATCGCATTGAGAGGTTTGGGATATTATTCAAATCTTTTCGTGGTCCCTAAGAAGGAGGGAAATTTCCGTCCCATTCTGGACCTAAAGTGCTTAAGCAGGTTTTTAAATGTCCCCTCATTTAAGAAGGAAACAATAAGGTCCATTCTTCCCCTCGTTTGAGAGGGGTAGTTCATGACCACGATAGATCTGAAGGATGCTCCCTTCTCGTACGAATCCTCAAGGGCCACTTCCAGTTCCTAAGGTTTGCATTCCTGGACCAGCACTTCCAGTTTATTGCCCTTCCGTTTGGTCTAGCTAAAGAAATTTTTCGAAGAGTGGACCATTCAGGAATTTCTCCTCTGTCTTTTTCTATCCCATGGATGGCAGATAACTAGAGAGAGTTCTCTTCTATCAAGTACCAGGGTAGAATTCTCTGGTACTATAATAGTCTCCATAGACATGAGAATATTTCTAACAGACCAGAGACGTTGCAAGCTAGCTTCAACATGTCTGCCCTCCAGATCTCCTTAAGGCCATCTGTGGCTCAATGTATGGAGGTGATTGGTCTCATGGTGTCCAGCTGGACATAATTTCCTTTGCCAGGTTTCACCTCAGACTATTGCAACTGCGCATGCTGAACTAGTGGAACGGCGATCAACCAGATCTGTCTCAACAGATTTCTTTGGACAACTAATCTGGAGAATCGCTCTCTTGGTGGTTTTGTCCAGATCCCTTGTCCTGAGGGACAGCCGTCTCAAGACCATCTTGGGTGATTGTGACTACGGTTGCAAGTCTGTCAGGATGGGGAGCTGTTTGCGGTGCCAGGAAGGCACATGGCCTCTGGTCTCAGGAGGTAAAGCTCTCTCCTGATCTCATTTTGGATCTTCGGGCAATATACAATGCTCTGAAGGCTTGGCCTCTGCTGGGTTCGCCCCAGTTAATCAGATTCCAATCAAACAATATATCCTCGGTGGCTTACATCAACCATCAGGGGGGAACGAGAAGCTCCCTACTTTCGAGGGAAGTATCTCGGATTCTGGTGTGGGGGAGACCCGCATTTGTTCGCTGTCAGCGATCAACCTTCTGGGTGTGGACAACTGGGAAGCGGATTTCCTCAGCAGACTATCCTTTCATCTGGTAGAATGGTCTCTCCATCCCGAGTGTTTGCAGAGATTTGCAAGAGGAAGATCTTATAATGTCTCAATACCAAGCTACCCAGATAGGGGTCGAGGTACAGGGATCCTCAGGCGGAGCTAACAGATGCATTAGCGGTGTCTTGGAGGTACAATCTTATTTATCCTTCCGACCGTTACCACTACTTCCTAGTGTAGTGGCTCGAGTCAAGCAGGCGTCAGTGATTCTGACTGCTCCGTCTTGGCCGCGAAGGATATGGTTCGTGGATCTATTGGGGATGTCATCATCTCCTCCGTGGAAGCTACCTTGTCGCAGGGATCTGCTGACCAAGGTCTTTTTGTTCATCAATGTCTAGATTCTCTGAGGCTGACTGTGTGGTTGAACGTTTAGTCCTAGCCAAGAGAGAGTTTTTTGAGAGAGTTATTTTTACTCTCATTCAAGCTCGTAAGCTGGTTGCTTGTCGCATCTATCATAAGGTTTGGAGGACCTACTTATTCTGTTTTCCAGGATGAATTGGAGAAGGGCTTTTCTGCAAGTCCCTTGAAGGGACAGTTTTAGGCCCTGTCTGTGTTACTGCACAAGAGGTTTGCAGAGCTTCATGATGTGCAGCCATTTGATTAGGCTCTGCTGGTTTCAGACCTGTGTTTAGATCTAAGGTTCCTCCTTGGAGTTTAAATCTTAAGTCCTTAAGGTTTTGCTACGGGCTCCGTTGGAGCCTATGCATGAAGTAGACATTACATTGTTGTCTTGGAAGGTTCCTTTTCTACTGGCTATTGCTTCTGCGCACAGAGTATCTGTGATTGCTGCCTTGCAATGCGTCCCTCCTTATCTGGGTTTCATGCCGATAAGACTGTTCTACGAACCAAGTTAGGTTTTCTTCCTAAGGTTGTGTCAATTCGCAACATCAATCAAGAAATTGTGGTTCCTTTTCTCCAACATAGGTGTGTCCGGTCCACGGCGTCATCCTTACTTGTGGGATATTCTCTTCCCCAACAGGAAATGGCAAAGAGCCCAGCAAAGCTGGTCACATGATCCCTCCTAGGCTCCGCCTACCCCAGTCATTCTCTTTGCCGTTGTACAGGCAACATCTCCACGGAGATGGCTTAGAGTTTTTTAGTGTTTAACTGTAGTTTTTCATTATTCAATCAAGAGTTTGTTATTTTCAAATAGTGCTGGTACGTACTATTTACTCAGAAACAGAAAAGAGATGAAGAATTCTGTTTGTATGAGGAAAATGATTTTAGCAACCGTAACTAAAATCCATGGCTGTTCCACACAGGACTGTTGAGAGCAATTAACTTCAGTTGGGGGAACAGTTTGCAGTCCCTTGCTGCTTGAGGTATGACACATTCTAACAAGACGATGTAATGCTGGAAGCTGTCATTTTCCCCATGGGATCCGGTAAGCCATGTTTATTACGATTGTAAATAAGGGCTTCACAAGGGCTTATTTAAACTGTAGACTTTTTCTGGGCTAAATCGATTGATTATTAACACATATTTAGCCTTGAGGAATCATTTTATCTGGGTATTTTGATATAATAATATCGGCAGGCACTGTTTTAGACACCTTATTCTTTAGGGGCTTTCCCAAAGCATAGGCAGAGTCTCATTTTCGCGCCGGTGTTGCGCACTTGTTTTTGAGAGGCATGGCATGCAGTCGCATGTGAGAGGAGCTCTGATACTTATAAAAGACTTCTGAAGGCGTCATTTGGTATCGTATTCCCCTTTGGGTTTGGTTGGGTCTCAGCAAAGCAGATACCAGGGACTGTAAAGGGGTTTAAAGCTTAAAACGGCTCCGGTTCCGTTATTTTAAGGGTTAAAGCTTCCAAAATTGGTGTGCAATATTTTCAAGGCTTTAAGACGCTGTGGTGAAAATTTGGTGAATTTTGAACAATTCCTTCATGTTTTTTCGCAACTGCAGTAATAAAGTGTGTTCAGTTTAAAATTTAAAGTGACAGTAACGGTTTTATTTTAAAACGTTTTTTGTACTTTCTGATCAAGTTTATGCCTGTTTAACATGTCTGAACTACCAGATAGACTGTGTTCTGAATGTGGGGAAGCCAGAATTCCTATTCATTTAAATAAATGTGATTTATGTGATAATGACAATGATGCCCAAGATGATTCCTCAAGTGAGGGGAGTAAGCATGGTACTGCATCATTCCCTCCTTCGTCTACACGAGTCTTGCCCACTCAGGAGGCCCCTAGTACATCTAGCGCGCCAATACTCCTTACTATGCAACAATTAACGGCTGTAATGGACAATTCTGTCAAAAACATTTTAGCCAAAATGAACCCTTGTCAGCGTAAGCGTGGCTGCTCTGTTTTAGTTACTGAAGAGCATGACGACGCTGATATTAATATCTCTGAAGGGCCCCTAACCCAATCTGAGGGGGCCAGGGAGGTTTTGTCTGAGGGAGAAATTACTGATTTAGGGAACATTTCTCAGCAGGCTGAATCTGATGTGATTACATTTAAATTTAAATTGGAACATCTCCGCATTTTGCTTAAGGAGGTATTATCCACTCTGGATGATTGTGAAAATTTAGTCATCCCAGAGAAACTATGTAAAATGGACAAGTTCCTAGAGGTGCCGGGGCTCCCAGAAGCTTTTCCTATACCCAAGCGGGTGGCGGACATTGTTAATAAAGAATGGGAAAGGCCCGGTATTCCTTTCGTCCCTCCCCCCATATTTAAAAAATTGTTTCCTATGGTCGACCCCAGAAAGGACTTATGGCAGTCAGTCCCCAAGGTCGAGGGAGCGGTTTCTACTTTAAACAAACGCACCACTATTCCCATAGAGGATAGTTGTGCTTTCAAAGATCCTATGGATAAAAAATTAGAAGGTTTGCTTAAAAAGATGTTTGTTCAGCAGGGTTACCTTCTACAACCCATTTCATGCATTGTCCCTGTCACTACTGCCGCATATTTCTGGTTTGATGAACTGCTTAAGGTGCTCGATAGTGACTCTCCTCCTTATGAGGAGATTATGGACAGAATCAATGCTCTCAAATTGGCTAATTCTTTCACTCTAGACGCCTCTTTGCAATTGGCTAAGTTAGCGGCTAAGAACTCTGGGTTTGCTATTGTGGCGCGCAGAGCGCTTTGGTTGAAATCTTGGTCGGCTGATGCGTCTTCCAAGAACAAGCTACTAAACATTCCTTTCAAGGGGAAAACGTTGTTTGGTCCTGACTTGAAAGAGATTATCTCTGATATCACTGGGGGTAAGGGCCACGCCCTTCCTCAGGATCGGCCTTTCAAGGCAAAAAATAGACCTAATTTTCGTCCCTTTCGTAAAAACGGACCAGCCCAAGGTGCTACGTCCTCTAAGCAAGAGGGTAATACTTCTCAGGCCAAGCCAGCTTGGAGACCAATGCAAGGCTGGAACAAGGGAAAGCAGGCCAAGAAACCTGCCACTGCTACCAAGACAGCATGAAATATTGGCCCCCGATCCGGGACCGGATCTGGTGGGGGGCAGACTCTCTCTCTTCGCTCAGGCTTGGGCAAGAGATGTTCTGGATCCTTGGGCGCTAGAAATAGTCTCCCAGGGTTATCTTCTGGAATTCAAGGGACTTCCCCCAAGGGGGAGGTTCCACAGGTCGCAGTTGTCTTCAGACCACATAAAAAGACAGGCGTTCTTACATTGTGTAGAAGACCTGTTAAAAATGGGAGTGATTCATCCTGTTCCATTAAGAGAACAAGGGATGGGGTTCTACTCCAATCTGTTCATAGTTCCCAAAAAAGAGGGAACGTTCAGACCAATCCTAGATCTCAAGATCTTAAACAAATTTCTCAAGGTCCCATCGTTCAAGATGGAAACCATTCGAACTATCCTTCCTTCCATCCAGGAAGGTCAATTCATGACCACGGTGGATTTAAAGGATGCGTATCTACATATTCCTATCCACAAGGAACATCATCGGTTCCTAAGGTTTGCATTCCTGGACAAACATTACCAGTTCGTGGCGCTTCCTTTCGGATTAGCCACTGCTCCAAGGATTTTCACAAAGGTACTAGGGTCCCTTCTAGCGGTGCTAAGACCAAGGGGCATTGCAGTAGTACCTTACCTGGACGACATTCTGATTCAAGCGTCGTCCCTTCCTCAAGCAAAGGCTCACACGGACATTGTCCTGGCCTTTCTCAGATCTCACGGCTGGAAAGTGAACGTGGAAAAGAGTTCTCTATCCCCGTCAACAAGGGTTCCCTTCTTGGGAACAATTATAGACTCCTTAGAAATGAGGATCTTTCTAACAGAGGCCAGAAAAACAAAGCTTCTGGACTCTTGTCGGATACTTCATTCCGTTCCTCTTCCTTCCATAGCTCAGTGCATGGAAGTGATCGGGTTGATGGTGGCGGCGATGGACATAGTTCCTTTTGCGCGCATTCATCTAAGACCATTACAACTGTGCATGCTCAGTCAGTGGAATGGGGACTATACAGACTTGTCTCCGAAGATACAAGTACATCAGAGGACCAGAGACTCACTCCGTTGGTGGCTGTCCCTGGACAATCTGTCTCAAGGGATGATGTTCCACAGACCAGAGTGGGTCATTGTCACGACCGACGCCAGTCTGATAGGCTGGGGCGCGGTCTGGGGATCCCTGAAAGCTCAGGGTCTTTGGTCTCGGGAAGAATCTCTTCTACCGATAAATATTCTGGAACTGAGAGCGATATTCAATGCTCTCCAGGCCTGGCCCCAGCTTGCGAGGACCAGGTTCATACGGTTTCAATCAGACAACATGACGACTGTTGCGTACATCAACCATCAGGGGGGAACAAGGAGTTCCCTAGCGATGGAAGAAGTAACCAAAATTATTCTTTGGGCGGAGTCTCACTCCTGCCACCTGTCTGCTATCCACATCCCAGGAGTGGAAAATTGGGAAGCGGATTTTCTGAGTCGGCAGACATTGCATCCGGGGGAGTGGGAACTCCATCCGGAAATCTTTGCCCAAGTCACTCACCTGTGGGGCATTCCAGACATGGATCTGATGGCCTCTCGTCAGAACTTCAAAGTTCCTTGCTACGGGGCCAGATCCAGGGATCCCAAGGCGGCTCTAGTGGATGCACTAGTAGCACCTTGGACCTTCAAACTAGCTTATGTGTTCCCGCCATTTCCTCTCATCCCCAGGCTGATAGCCAGGATCAAGCAGGAGAGGGCGTCGGTGATCCTGATAGCTCCTGCGTGGCCGCGCAGGACTTGGTATGCAGATCTGGTGAATATGTCATCGGCTCCACCTTGGAAGCTACCTTTGAGACGAGACCTTCTTGTTCAGGGTCCGTTCGAACATCCGAATCTGGTTTCACTCCAGCTGACTGCTTGGAGATTGAACGCTTGATTTTATCGAAGCGAGGATTCTCAGATTCTGTTATCGATACTCTTGTTCAGGCCAGAAAGCCTGTGACTAGAAAGATTTACCACAAAATTTGGAAAAAATATATCTGTTGGTGTGAATCTAAAGGATTCCCTTGGGACAAGGTTAAGATTCCTAGGATTCTATCCTTCCTTCAAGAAGGATTGGAAAAAGGATTCTCTGCAAGTTCCCTGAAGGGACAGATTTCTGCCTTGTCGGTATTACTTCACAAAAAGCTGGCAGCTGTGCCAGATGTTCAAGCCTTTGTTCAGGCTCTGGTTAGAATCAAGCCTGTTTACAAACCTTTGACTCCTCCCTGGAGTCTCAATTTAGTTCTTTCAGTTCTTCAGGGGGTTCCGTTTGAACCCTTACATTCCGTTGATATTAAGTTATTATCTTGGAAAGTTTTGTTTTTAGTTGCGATTTCTTCTGCTAGAAGAGTCTCAGAATTATCTGCTCTGCAGTGTTCTCCTCCTTATCTGGTGTTCCATGCAGATAAGGTGGTTTTACGTACTAAACCTGGTTTTCTTCCAAAAGTTGTTTCTAACAAAAACATTAACCAGGAGATTATCGTACCTTCTCTGTGTCCAAAACCAGTTTCAAAGAAGGAACGTTTGTTGCACAATTTGGATGTTGTTCGCGCTCTAAAATTCTATTTAGATGCTACAAAGGATTTTAGACAAACATCTTCCTTGTTTGTTGTTTATTCAGGTAAAAGGAGAGGTCAAAAAGCAACTTCTACCTCTCTCTCTTTTTGGATTAAAAGCATCATCAGATTGGCTTACGAGACTGCCGGACGGCAGCCTCCCGAAAGAATCACAGCTCATTCCACTAGGGCTGTGGCTTCCACATGGGCCTTCAAGAACGAGGCTTCTGTTGATCAGATATGTAGGGCAGCGACTTGGTCTTCACTGCACACTTTTACCAAATTTTACAAGTTTGATACTTTTGCTTCTTCTGAGGCTATTTTTGGGAGAAAGGTTTTGCAAGCCGTGGTGCCTTCCATTTAGGTGACCTGATTTGCTCCCTCCCTTCATCCGTGTCCTAAAGCTTTGGTATTGGTTCCCACAAGTAAGGATGACGCCGTGGACCGGACACACCTATGTTGGAGAAAACAGAATTTATGTTTACCTGATAAATTTCTTTCTCCAACGGTGTGTCCGGTCCACGGCCCGCCCTGGTTTTTTTTTAATCAGGTCTGATATTTTATTTTCTTTAACTACAGTCACCACGGTACCATATGGTTTCTCCTATGCAAATATTCCTCCTTAACGTCGGTCGAATGACTGGGGTAGGCGGAGCCTAGGAGGGATCATGTGACCAGCTTTGCTGGGCTCTTTGCCATTTCCTGTTGGGGAAGAGAATATCCCACAAGTAAGGATGACGCCGTGGACCGGACACACCGTTGGAGAAAGAAATTTATCAGGTAAACATAAATTCTGTTTTTCTTTTTACAATGTATTTCTGGATGTGGTTTGTTCCTTGAAGTTCTATCTTCGGGCCATGAAGGAATTTAGACAAACCTCTTTTTCTGTTTGTTTTCTTTTCCAGGAAGCGTAGGGGTCAGAGGGCCTCTTCAACTTCCTTATCTTTTTGTCTGAGGAGTGTCATCAGTTTAGCATAGAAACGGCGGGAGATAAGCCTCCTCTGAGGATTACGGCTCATTCAGGGGTATTAGTTTATTATTTTGAATAGCTTTGTTTATTTTTTCTGTAATTTTCTGTATGTATCTCTATGTTAAAGCCCTTTGCCTTTTTTTTTTTTAACATCTCATATCTTTGAGCCCTTATAACTTTTTTCTGCAAATTTTTTAAAATAATTTTTATTAGACTGTTATTATGACTGTAACTGTACTGTGCAATGTATTTTTAATGTGTTTAGTGCAACTTTTTTTTTGTCTTGCTTAACTGTTAACCAGAGCTCTGAAGTCTCGCTCACCCAACGCATGTTAAATTCAATTGCTCTCAAGCGAACATGTTTACTTTCAACTGGTAATACGCGTACTAATTCAGAAGCGTGCACAGAGCTGCGATAAACCCTTTATCGCTTGCGCGTAACAGTGCACCACTCATAATCTAGCCCTTAGTATCTGGGACCAAGTGTCTGTGCGCAGTCTCATGGCTGCCTGGGGTCAATGCAAAGTGGCACGTGACTTGGGTCAGGATGTACTGTGAGTGGAAATAAGGCAGATAAGGGTGGTCAGGGGCACCCTAGTTTAATTTTGTAAAAACAGGATTTTTTTATAGGGGATGGAAAGTTAGGAGTGGTAGTGGGACAAAACACAAAATGCAGAACAGTTGTGAATGCTTATATTGTTTTTTTTTTTTGAATGAACACTCGACTAGGATATTTAACTTATTGCCTATGAAGGTGTTGCAGGAAGAGCAAACAGAGTTAATAAAAACAGCCTGTTTATAGATATACAACATAAATTACCAATACAGATCATTATACACTGTATATATTGTATTTAAATACAGTGGATATAAAAAGTCTACACACCCCTGTTAAAATGTCAGGTTTCTGTGGTGTAAAAAAATGAGACAAAGATAAATCATTTCAGAACTTTTTCCACCTTTAATGTGACCTATAAACTGTACAACTCAATTGAAAAACAAACTGAAATCTTTTAGGTGGAGGGAAGAAAACCAAAAAAACTAAAATAATGTGGTTGCATAACTGGGGATGTAGCTGTGTTCAGAATTAAGCCATCACATTCAAAATCATGTTAAATAGGAGTCAGCATACACCTGCCATCATTTAAAGTGCCTCTGATTAACCTCAAATAAAGTTCAGCTGCTCTAGTTGGTCTTTCCTGAAATTTTCTTAGTTGCATCCCACAGCAAAAGCCATGGTCCACAGAGAACTTCAAAAGCATCAGAGGGATCTCATTGTTAAAAGGTATCAGTCAGGAGAAGGGTAAAAAAGAATTTCCAAGGCATTATATATACCATGGAACACAGTGAAGACAGTCATCATCAAGTGGAGAAAATATGGCACAATAGTGACATTACCAAGAACTGGACGTCCCTCCAAAATTGATGAAAAGAAAACTGGTCTGGGAGGCTACCAAGAGGCCTACAGCAACATTAAAGGAGCTGAAGGAATATCTGGCAAGTACTGGCTGTGTGGTACATGTGACAACAATCTCCCGTATTCTTCATATGTGTGGGCTATGGGGTAGAGTGGCAAGACGAAAACCTTTTCTTACGAAGAAAAACATCCAAGCCAGGCTACTTTTTGCAAAAACACATCTGAAGTCTCCCAAAAGCATGTGGGAAAAGGTGTTATGGTCTGATGAAACCAAGGTTGAAATTTTTGGGCATAATTCCAAAAGATATGTTTGGCGCAAAAACAACACTGCACATCACCAAAAGAACACCATACCCACAGTGAAGCATGGTGGTGGCAGCATCATGCTTTGGGGCTGCTTTTCTTTAGCTGGAACTGGGGCCTTAGTTAAGCTAGAGGGAATTATGAACAGTTCCAAATACCAGTCAATATTGGCACAAAACCTTCAGGCTTCTGCTAGAAAGCTGAACATGAAGAGGAACTTCATCTTTCAGAATGACAACGAACCAAAGCATACATCCAAATCAACAAAGGAATGGCTTTACCAGAAGAAGATTAAAGTTTTGGAATGGCCCAACCAGAGCCCAGACCTGAATCTGATTGAAAATCTGTGGGGGATCTGAAGTGCACAGGAGATGCCCTCGCAATCTGACCGATTTGGAGTGTTTTTGCAAAGAAGAGTGGGCAAATCTTGCCAAGTCAAAATGTGCCATGCTGATAGACTCATACCCAAAAAGACTGAGTGCTGTAATAAAATCAAAAGGTTCTTCAACAAAGTATTAGTTTAAGGGTAACCATATTATTTTATTTTTATATTTTTTCTTCTCTCTACCTAAAACATTTCAGTTTGTTTTTCAATTGAGTTGTACAGTTTATAGGTCATATTAAAGGTGGAAAAAGTTCTGAAATGATTTATCTTTGTCTCATTTTTTTACATCACAGAAACCTGACATTTTAAAAGGGGTGTGTAGACTTTTTATATCCACTGTATGTTCTATGCATGGACCAATTACTAAGCCATTCTTTAGTTTTCCTTACCTTTTATGCTCTTTTTCTGTTGATTGCATTTCAGACTCAGTGTTAATCAGATCTCCGATGAGGCAGCACGAGTGTTGTATGAGGAACTGACAAAATACAAGATCATCACCTTTCTTGGGTAGGTTCATAATTAAGTTATTTGAAGGGACAGTCAAGTCCAAAAAAAACTTTCATGTTTCAAATAGGGCATGTAATTTCTTTCATGTAAGTCCATGAGCTAGTGACGTATGTGATGTACAATCCTACCAGGAGGGGCAAAGTTTCCCAAACCTCAACATGCCTATAAATACAGCCCTCACCACACCCACAATTCAGTTTTACAAACTTTGCCTCCTATGAAGTTTGTGCTAAGATTTCTACGTTGATATGCGCTTCTCAGCATTTTGAAGCCCGATTCCTCTCAGAGTACAGTGAATGTCAGAGGGATATGAAGGGAGTATCACCTATTGAATGCAATGGTTTTCCTCACGGGAGATCTATTTCATAGGTTCTCTGTTATCGGTCGTAGAGATTCATCTCCTACCTCCCTTTTCAGATCGACGATATACTCTCATATTCCATTACCTCTACTGATAACCGTTTCAGTACTGGTTTGGCTATCTGCTATATGTGGATGGGTGTCTTTTGGTAAGTATGTTTTCATTACTTAAGACACTCTCAGCTATGGTTTGGCACTTTATGTATTTATATAAAGGTCTAAATATATGTATTGTACTTATATTTGCCATGAGTCAGGTTTAAGTATATTTCCTTTTGCAGACTGTCAGTTTCATATCTAGGAAATGCATTTTTAGGAAAAAAAAATTCTTACCTGGGGTATAGTCTTTTTTCAATTGATTGTTCTTTTTAATTCGCGGGTAAAATTTGGCTCGCGAGGGCGCAAAATGACAAAGTATATTGCGTCATTTTTGCCGCAAGATTTTTTGGCGCGAAGTTACTTTCGATGATGCATATTCGTCATTTCCGGTGTCTTAGTCGATGCCGAGTACTTTCACAAGGTTGCGTCTTTAATGACACGAGTGTGTCATTTCCGGATGTTGTTAGCGCAAAAAAAAATTCTGTTTGTGTTGTGCGTCATACTTGGCGCCAAATATTTTCATTATTTAAAACCCCATTCCTATATGCCTCTTGCCTTTTTTTCTCTATCAGAGGGCTATGCTGTTTGCATTTTTTTCCCATTCCTGAAACTGCCATATAAGGAAATTGATAATTTTGCTTTATATGTTGTTTTTTTCTCTTACATTTGCAAGATGTCTCAATCTGATCCTGCCTCGGAAATCACTGTTGGAACCCTGCTGCCTGATAACAGTTCTACCTGGCGATTCCTGTTCGCCTCATCAGAGCAGGCGGACAGGGTTATGGAGCAGCGGTCTTTAGACTCGCCAGAAACACAGGCCCTCCATACGGAGCTTGATAAATGGGCCTCACAGTCTCTAGATATTTTAGCTAGAAGAGCTTTGTGGCTTAAATCTTGGAATGCTGACATGACTTTTAAATCTAGATTGCTATCTCTCTTTCCAAGGTAATAAGTTATTTGGTTCTCAGTTGGATTCAATTATTTCAACTGTCACTGGGGGGAAGGGAGTTTTTTTGCCTCAGGATAAAAGACCTTAGGGTAAATAAAAAGCATCTAACGGTTTTCGTTCCTTTCGACAAATTAAGGAACAAAAACCGAATCCTTCCCCCAAGGAATCTGTTTCCAATTGGCAACCTTCTTCAAATTGGAATAAATCCAAGCCGTTTAAGAAACCAAAGCCAGCCCCCAAGTCCGCATGAAGGTGTGGCCCTCATTCCAGCTCAGCAGGTAGGGGGCAGATTAAGATTTTTCAAGGATGTTTGGACAAATTCTGTTCAAAATCAATGGTCTCTCAGGGGTATCGAATAGGATTCGGAGTAAGACCTCCTGTGAGAAGATATTTTCTCTCACGTATCCCAGCAAAGCCAGTAAAGACTCAGGCTTTCCTGAAGTGTGTTTCAGACCTGTGTGTTTCAGAATGCCAGTTCCGTTTCAGGAACAGGGTCTGGGGTTTTATTAAAATCTATTTATTGTCCCAAAGAAAGAAAATTCATTCAGACCAGTTCTGGATCTGAAAATTTTGATTCGTTATGTAATAGCCTTACAGGATGCATATCTTACATATTCCGATTTATCCAGATCATTATCAGTTTCTGAGATTCTCTTTTCTAGACAAGCATTACCAATTTGTCGCTCTTCCTTTTGGCCTACTGACAGCTCCAAGAATCTTTGCAAAGGTTCTCGGTGCCCTACTCTCTGTAATCAGAGAACGGGGTATTGCAGAGTTTCCTTATTTGGACGATATATTGGTACTAGCTCAGTCTTTACATTCTGCAGAATCTCACACGAATCAACTAGTGTTGTTTCTTCAAAGACATGGTTGGAGGATCAGTTTACTTAAAAGTTCCTTCAGTCCTCAGACAAGGGTCACCTTTTTAGGTTTCCAGATAAATTCAGTGTCCATGACTCTGTCTCTAACAGACAAGAGACAATTAAAATTGGTTTCAGCTTGTCGGAACCTTCAGTCTCAATAATTTTCTTCAGTAGCTATGTGCATGGAAGTTTTAGGTCTCATGACTGCAGCATTGGATGCGATTCCCTTTGCTCATTTTCATATGAGACCTCTCCAGCTTTGTATGCTGAACCAATGGTGCAGGGATTATACAAGAATATCACAATTAATATCCTTAAATCCCAATGTTCGACTATCTCTGACTTGGTGGTTAGATCACCATTGTATAGTTCTAGGGGCCTCTTTTGTTCGTCCAACCTGGACTGTGATCACAACAGATGCAAGTGTTTCAGGTTGGGGAGCTATTTGGGGATCTCTGACAGCACAAGGGGTTTGGAAATCTCAAGAGGTGAGATTACCAGTCAATATTTTGGAACTCCGTGCAATTTTCAGGGCTCTTCACATTTGGCCTCTGTTGAAAAGAGAACCGTTCATTTGTTTTCAGACAGACAAAATCACAACTGTGGCATATGTCAATCATCAGGGTGGGACTCGCAGTCCCCTAGCTATGAAAGAAGTATCTTGGATACTTTCTTGGGCGGAATCCAGTTCTTGTCTAATTTCTGCGGTACATATCCCAGGTGTAGACAATTGGGAAGCGGATTATCTCAGCCATCAGACTTTACATCTGGGAGAGTGGTCCCTCCATCCAGATGTGTTTTCTCAGATTGTTCAGATGTGGGGTTTTCTAGAAATAGATCTGATGGCTTCTCATCTAAAGAAGAAACTTCCCAGGTACCTGTCCAGGTCCAGGGATCTTCATGCGGAAGCAGTGGATGCGTTGACACTTCCTTGGTGTTGCCAACCTGCTTATATTTTTCCGCCTCTAGTTCTTCTTCCAAGAGTGATCTCCAAAATTTTAATGGAACAATCGTTTGTGTTGCTGGTAGCTCCAGCATGGCCTCACAGGTTTTGGTATGCGGATCTTGTTCGGATGTCCAGTTGCCAACCTTGGCCACTTCCATTAAGGCCGGACCTTCTGTCTCAAGGTCAGTTTTTCAATCAGGATCTCAAATCATTAAATTTGAAGGTATGGAAATTGAACGCCTAGTGCTTAATCATAGAGGTTTCTCTGACTCAGTGATTAATACTATGTTACAGGCTCGTAAATCTGTTTCTAGAAAGATTTATTATAGAGTTTGGAAGACTTATATTTCATGGTGTTCTTCTCATAAATTCTCCTGGCATTCTTTCACAATTCCTAGAATTTTACAGTTTCTTCAGGATGGTTTGGATAAGGGTTTGTCTGCAAGTTCCTTGAAGGGACAAATCTCTGCTCTTTCTGTTTTATTTCACAGAAAGATTGCTAAGCTTCCTGATATTCACTGTTTTGTACAGGCTTTGGTTCGTATCAAGCCTGTCATTAAATCAATCTCTCCTCCTTGGAGTCTTAATTTGGTTTTGAAGACTTTACAGGCTCCTCCATTTGAGCCTATGCATTCTTTGGACATTAAACTACTTTCTTGTTCCTTTTGGCCATCTCTTTCTTGTGAATCTACTTTTCTGATTTTTCATCAGGATAAGGCGGTTTTGCGATCTTCATTTAAATACTTACCTACTACTACTTACATAAGGTTGTGAATTTGAACAACATTAATAGAGAAATTGTTGTCCCTTCCTTATCCTAACAATTCTTTGGAGAGATCCTTATATTCTTTGGGTGTGGTAAGAGCTTTGAAATATTATGTTGAAGCTACTAAAGATTTCAGGAAGACTTCTAGTCTATTTGTTATATTTTCTGGTTCTAGGAAAGGACAGAAGGCTTCTGCCGTTTCCTTGGCATCGTGGTTAAAGCTTTTGATTCATCAAGCTTATTTGGAGTCGGGTAAAGCCCCGCCTCAGAGAATTACAGCTCATTCTACTAGATCAGTCTCCACTTTGTGGGCTTTTAAGAATGAAGCTTTAGTTGATCAGATTTGCAAAGCAGCAACTTGGTCTTCTTTGCATACATTTACTAAATTCTACCGTTTTGATGTATTCGCTTCTTCGGAAGCAGTTTTTGGTAGAATAGTTCTTCAGGCAGCTTTTCAGCTTGATTCTTCTGCTTCTGTTTTAAGTTTTTCCTTTCATTTATGAGAATAAACTTATATTTTGGGTTGTATGTGGCCCAAGATGTGGAATGTCCATGAGGTCCACCCTTTTTATGGTAGTTATGAATTTTTTGTATAGAGCACAATTATTTCCAAATTCCTTTGTTGATGCTTTTTACTCCTTTCTTTATCACCCCACTACTTGGCTATTCGTTAAACTGAATTGTGGGTGTGGTGAGGGGTGTATTTATAGGCATTTTGAGGTTTGGGAAACTTTGCCCCTCCTGGTAGGATTGTATATCCCATACGTCACTAGCTCATGGAATCTTGCCAATATGAAAGAAATGAATTTATCAGGTAAGTTTTTACATAAATTATGTTTTTAAACAACTTTCCAATTTACTTTTATCACCAATTTTGCTTTGTTCTCATGGTATTCTTAGGTGAAAGCTAAACGTCGGAAGGCTCATATGATAATTTCTAAGCCCTTGAAGGCTGCCTCTTATCACTTGCTTTTTTATTTACTTTTCACAACAGGGGAGAGCTAGTTCATAGGAACAATATAGATAACATTGTGATCACGCCTGTGGCTTGTGGCAGACACTGCACTAATTGACTAAAATGAAAGTCAATAGATAATAAATAAATTGTATGTGATCAGGGGCTGTCAGAAGATGCTTAGATACAAGGTAATCACAGAGGTAAAAAGTATATTAATATAACTGTTGGTTATGCAAAACTGGGGAATGGGTAATAAAGAGATTATCTTTCTTTTAAAACAACAAAAAATCTGCTGTTGACTGTCCCTTTAATGTGACTTAGATAATTGTAGCTTTTGTTGCATTGATGTGAATATTAGACAGCTCTATTCAAAACCTGTACAGGCACATTCAGATGACATTTATAAATATTGTGCATGATCGTTATAATGTACTGATTAACGAGAGGTGGTTATTCCTCTATAGTGTCCATTTATATGAAATGTTCACATAACATAAAGGGATACTAAACCCAAACCTTTTCTTTAAAGGGATACTAAACCCAAACCTTTTCTTTAACCCCTTAGTGACCAGACCACTTTTCAATTTGTTGACCATCTGGGACCAAGGCTATTTTTGCATTTCTGCGATGTTTGTGTTTAACTGTAATTTTCCTCTTACTCATTTACTGTACCCACACATATTATATACTGTTGTTCTCGCCTCTAAATGGACTTTCTAAAGATATGATTATTTTCATCATATCTTATAATTTACTATAAAAAAAAATATAAAATATGAGGAAAAAATGAAAAAAAATGCACTTTTTCTAACTTTGAGCCCCAAAATCTCTTACACATCTACAACCACCATAAAATACCAATGCTAAACAGTTTCTAAATTTTGTCCTGAGTTTATAAATACCCAATGTTTACATGTTCTTTGCTTTTTTTGCAAGTTATAGGGCAATAAGTACAAGTAGCACTTTGCTATTTCAAAACCATGTTTTTTCAAAATTGGCGATAGTTACATTGTTACACCAATATCTGTCATGAATCCCTGAATAACCCTTCAAATGTATATATTTTTTAAAAGAAGACAACCTAAGGTATTAAACTTGGGGTATTTTGACTTTTTTGATGCAACCATTTTACCACCAATCTATGCCAAAGTTTGGGGGGGAAAAAAAAATAATTTGATTTTTTGACAAAATAGCAATTTAAGAATACATTTACTGATAATATTAAGGGTTACTGCCAAATAACACCCTCATATGTCTTCAGCAGCATCTCCTGGGTACAGTGATACCACCCATGTATAGGTGTGTCGGGTTCTCAGGGGGCTAAAAGCTCTTATTTTTAGGGAGCGCATTCCAGTTTTTCAACTTGGAATTTTCACATCGGTCATCATGCACCCATGTCCTATTTGGGACATTTCTGAAGCTGGTCAATGGAATTTACCCCCATCAAACCATATATTTTTGAAAAGTAGACACCCTAGGGTATTTCAAATGCTTGTATTTTAACACTTTCCATGCACTAATTCAACCACCAGTCTTTGTCAAACTTTTGGGTAGTCATTATTTTGTGTTATTTTTCACACACATTGTACTTTAGGCATGGATTCTCAGTTCCTGTTATGTGTTACTGCCAAAAAACACCTCAATATGTGTTCAACAACATCTCCTGAGTACAGTGATACCACCCATGTATAGGTGTGTCGGGTTCTCTGGGGGCTAAAAGGCCTTAATTTTAGGAAGCGCATTCCAGTTTTTCAACTTGGAATTTTCACATCGGTCATCATGCACCCATGTCCTATTTGGGACATTTCTGAAGCTGGTCAATGGAATTTACCCCCATCAAACCATATATTTTTGAAAAGTAGACACCCTAGGGTATTTCAAATGCTTGTATTTTAACACTTTCCATGCACTAATTCAACCACCAGTCTTTGTCAAACTTTTGGGTAGTCATTATTTTGTGTTATTTTTCACACACATTGTACTTTAGGCATGGATTCTCAGTTCCTGTTATGTGTTACTGCCAAAAAAAACCTCAATATGTGTTCAACAACATCTCCTGAGTACAGTGATACCACCCATGTATAGGTGTGTCGGGTTCTCTGGGGGCTAAAAGGCCTTAATTTTAGGAAGCGCATTCCAGTTTTTCAACTTGGAATTTTCACATCGGTCATCATGCACCCATGTCCTATTTGGGACATTTCTGAAGCTGGTCAATGGAATTTACCCCCATCAAACCATATATTTTTGAAAAGTAGACACCCTAGGGTATTTCAAATGCTTGTATTTTAACACTTTCCATGCACTAATTCAACCACCAGTCTTTGTCAAACTTTTGGGTAGTCATTATTTTGTGTTATTTTTCACACACATTGTACTTTAGGCATGGATTCTCAGTTCCTGTTATGTGTTACTGCCAAAAAAAACCTCAATATGTGTTCAACAACATCTCCTGAGTACAGTGATACCACCCATGTATAGGTGTGTCGGGTTCTCTGGGGGCTAAAAGGCCTTAATTTTAGGAAGCGCATTCCAGTTTTTCAACTTGGAATTTTCACATCGGTCATCATGCACCCATGTCCTATTTGGGACATTTCTGAAGCTGGTCAATGGAATTTACCCCCATCAAACCATATATTTTTGAAAAGTAGACACCCTAGGGTATTTCAAATGCTTGTATTTTAACACTTTCCATGCACTAATTCAACCACCAGTCTTTGTCAAACTTTTGGGTAGTCATTATTTTGTGTTATTTTTCACACACATTGTACTTTAGGCATGGATTCTCAGTTCCTGTTATGTGTTACTGCCAAAAAAACCCTCAATATGTGTTCAACAACATCTCCTGAGTACAGTGATACCACCCATGTATAGGTGTGTCGGGTTCTCTGGGGGCTAAAAGGCCTTAATTTTAGGAAGCGCATTCCAGTTTTTCAACTTGGAATTTTCACATCGGTCATCATGCACCCATGTCCTATTTGGGACATTTCTGAAGCTGGCCAATGGAATTTACCCCCATCAAACCATATATTTTTGAAAAGTAGACACCCTAGGGTATTTCAAATGCTGGTATTTTAACACTTTCCATGCACTAATTCAACCACCAGTCTTTGTCAAACTTTTGGGTAGTCATTTTTTTGTGTTATTTTTCACACACATTGTACTTTAGGCATGGATTCTCAGTTCCTGTTATGTGTTACTGCCAAAAAACACCTCAATATGTGTTCAACAACATCTCCTGAGTACAGTGATACCACCCATGTATAGGTGTGTTGGGTTCTCTGGGGGCTAGAAGGCCTTATTTTTAGGAAGCGCATTCCAGTTTTTACACTTCCCATTTTCACATCCCATGCACCCATGTTCTATTTAAGACATTTCTGAAGCCGGCCAATGTAATTTACCCCCATAAAACCATATATTTTTGAAAAGTAGACATCCTAGGGTATTTCAAATGCAGGTGTTTTAACACTTTCCATACACTAATTCAACCACTAGTCTTTGTCAAACTATTGGGCATTCATTTCTTTGTGTTATTTTTCACATACATTGTACTTTAGACATGGATTCACAGCTCCTGTTATGTTTTACTACCAAAGAAGACACCAATATGTGGTCACCAACATCTCCTGAGTTCAGTGATACCACCTATGCATAGGTTTGGTGGCTTGTTTGGGCGGTGCAATGCCAAATGTCTGACATGTGTTTGTGATTTTTTTTCACATTTAACATATTTTCTTTGCCTATCGTCTTTTTTTGGGGGTCTTTTAACATACCCCAATTTATTTGTTTTCCATAAATGTGATTATATTTAAAAAGTTGACCCCCCAAGGTATTATACATGGAGTGGTTTGATGACTTTGATGCAACCGTTTTAGCCCAAAAAATTGGAGAAAGTATATGGTGGTAATTTTTCAATTTTCATTGTTACAGACACATTGCTTTTTTACTATGATTTAGGAGAGACTGTTGTAAGTTATTGCAAAAGAATACTTCAGGTTGTTTTCTGCTAGGCACCCTGAGTACACCTATGCCCCCCATGCATAGGTTTGCCAGGATTTTGGGAAGGTTATGTTACAATTTTATGACTTGTGATTTTAGTTATTAAAAATGAGAGTATTTCTTCTGATAGGCCTATCTTTAGTTTGGGGCCTATCACATACCCCACTTTTATTTATTGCATTCAAAGTGTATATTTTTTAAATGTTGACACCCCAAGGTATTGTATATGGTGTGCTTTGATGCCTTTGAAGCAACCGTTTTAGCCCAAAAAATTGGAGAAAGTATATGGTGGTAATTTTTCAATTTTCATTGTTACAGACACATTGCTTTTTTACTATGATTTAGGAGAGACTGTTGTAAGTTATTGCAAAAGAATACTTCAGGTTGTTTTCTGCAAGGCACCCTGAGTACACCTATGCCCCCCATGCATAGGTTTGCCAGGATTTTGGGAAGGTTATGTTACAATTTTATGACTTGTGATTTTAGTTATTAAAAATGAGAGTATTTCTTCTGATAGGCCTATCTTTAGTTTGGGGCCTATCACATACTCCACTTTTATTTATTGCATTCAAAGTGTATATTTTTTAAATGTTGACACCCCAAGGTATTGTATATGGTGTGCTTTGATGCCTTTGAAGCAACCGTTTTAGCCCAAAAAATTGGAGAAAGTATATGGTGGTAATTTTTCAATTTTCATTGTTACAGACACATTGCTTTTTTACTATGATTTAGGAGAGACTGTTGTAAGTTATTGCAAAAGAATACTTCAGGTTGTTTTCTGCAAGGCACCCTGAGTACACCTATGCCCCCCATGCATAGGTTTGCCAGGATTTTGGGAAGGTTATGTTACAATTTTATGACTTGTGATTTTAGTTATTAAAAATGAGAGTATTTCTTCTGATAGGCCTATCTTTAGTTTGGGGCCTATCGCATACCCCACTTTTATTTATTGCATTCAAAGTGTATATTTTTTAAATGTTGACACCCCAAGGTATTGTATATGGTGTGCTTTGATGCCTTTGAAGCAACCGTTTTAGCCCAAAAAATTGGAGAAAGTGTATGGTGGTAATTTTTCAATTTTCATTTTTACAGACACATTGCTTTTTGACTATAATTTAGGAGAGAATGTTGTAAGTTATTACAAAAACATACTTCAGGTTGTTTTCTGCAAGGCACCCTGAGAACACCTATGTCCCCCATGCCTAGGTTTGACAGGGGTTTTGGTTAAAAAAAAAACAGGCCCAATTTTAGAAAAAAATAGAGTAGTGAAATGTAAAAATCTGGCACAGTAAAAGTAAAAAAAACAAAAAAACATCTAACTGTAAACATAACCAAAAAAAAAATATATATATGTAACAGCAAATGTATTTATTTTTTTAAAAATTGACCATTGTATGGTACCGCTTGAAGCAGTCCCCAATGCAGAGTGCAGGCTGTCCAGGGCAATCAGGACAGTAATATATGGTGTCCCTTCTCTTCCCCCTCTTGGTACAGACTCTGCATTTTTTTTGTGGTTTCTGCTTTGTGGCAGTAGGGGGGATTTTAAAAATAAAATGGGTAGCCCCAACTCTGCTCTCTCCCATCACCGCCCGGGGAGCAGGTGCATCATGGTACAAAATCCCCGTAATAATCTGGAGCTGAAACTGTAAAAAAGTCTTTTTAACTCTGGGGTTTGCTTTTTTGAACAACAAAAAAGCGTTGTGGGTTGCAATCTGCATTAGGTAAATTGCAACCTTTTTGTACCAGGCCCTTGTCTTCCGCATAATTAGGTAGGGCTGCAGCAGCTGATCAGCCAGATCAACCCCACCCATATGCCGGTTATAAGACTTGATGCACACTGGCTTCCTTATGATCTCAGCTCTGCCACGTACAGAAACCGCCACCGTCCTCTCTGTGTGGATGGTGGTAAGAAGGTATACATCCTTCTTGTCTCTGTACTTCAGTGCCAACAGCTCCTCTTGGCGCAGAGCTGAGGTCTCCCCCCTTCGTAGCCGGGTGCGTACAAGCTGTCCTGGGAAACCTGCGCGGTTCTTTTTAATTGTACTGCAAGCTACTGTATCAAAGCAATACAGTAGCTTGAACAACAGGACACTTGTATAAAAATTGTCTAAGTACAAGTGATACCCTTTGTTCATTAGGGGTAATATCAGGTCCCAGACAATCTTGCCAGTGGTTCCCATATGTTCTGGGCAACCTGGAGGGTCAAGGTGGCTATCCTTTCCCTCATACACCCGGAAGGCCTGAGTATACCCAGTCTCGCTGTCACAGAGCTTATACACCTTTACCCCATATCTGGAGCGTTTGGAAGGAATATACTGCTTGAATCCCAGCCTTCCCTTATACTTCATTAGGGATTCATCAACGCATATATTCCTTCCAGGTGTATAAGCCTCTGCAAACCTGGCAGAAAAGTGGGTTATCAGGGGGCGGATTTTATACAGCCTGTCAAATTGGGGATGCTCCCTAGGGGGGCACAGGCTGTTGTCGCTAAAGTGCATGAAATGCAGAATCATTTCATACCTCTTCCTCGACATAGTCTGGGAGAAAATGGGGGTAGAGCAGATGGGGCTAGTACTCCAGTAGGAGCGAATGGAGGGTTTCTTTATGATGCCCATCAGCATAGTCAATGCCCAGAATTTTTTGAATTCTGGCACATTGATGGGGGCCCATTGCTGCTTTGCCAAATATGTTCCAGGCTTTGCAGCACGGAACTGATGGGCATATAAATTAGTTTGGGCGACAATGTTCCCCAATATATCATCGCCCAGAAACACTTCCAGAAACTGCTGGGGGCTAAAACCTGCCACATCTATATTTATGCCAGCATTTGCTGTGAAGGGTGGGATATCTGGCCTCTGGAGATGAGGCGTTACCCACTCTTCAGCAGCAATGGCAGCAACACGCCTCCTTCTGGCAGGGGGACTGGCAGGGGGGGGTAGCAGGGGGGCTGGCAGGGGGGCTAGCAGCCACAGATACATCACTATCAGTTGAGACTGCATCTAGTGATGTATCTGAGCACATGGCAGGGTCAAAATTGGGGTCTGAGTCAGAAATAGAGGCATCTGACTCTGACGCAAGGATGGCATACGCCTCCTCAGCACTATATCTTTTCTGTGACATTTTTGTATCTGTCACAGAAAACAATTACTAAAAAAAATTAAATTAACTAAATTTATTAACTAAATTAACTAGCAAAAAAGTACAGCTATGCTACTGCCAGTGATTTATAGCGATCACTGGCAAGCTAGGGGTTAATGGCTCTGAAAATTAAATTAAATTAACTAAATTAATTAACTAAATTAACTAGCAAAAAAGTACAGCTATGCTACTGCCAGTGATTTATAGCGATCACTGGCAAGCTAGGGGTTAATGGCTCTGAAAATTAAATTAAATTAACTAAATGTTTCTGAAAAGAGCCTTTGGGTTTTTAAAAAATTACAACAACAAAATGAACCCCTAAAAAAATGCGCAGACAGCAAAAAAGTACAGCTATGCAACTGCCAGTGATTTATAGCGATCACTGGCAAGCTAGGGGTTAATGGCTCTGAAAATTAAATTAAATTAACTAAATGTTTCTGAAAAGAGCCTTTGGGTTTTTAAAAAATTACAACAACAAAATTAACCCCTAAAAAAATGCACAGACAGCAAAATGCAGCAAAAAAAAAGTGCACCTATGTTACTGCCAGTGATATATAGTGATCACTGGCAAGCTAGGGGTTAATGGCTCTGAAAAGAGCCTTTGGTTCTATATTTTTTAACAAATAAAAGAAATAAATCTCTCTCTCTGCTAAATACAGGTCTCTCTCTCTCTCCAACAAAATGGCAAGTGAGGAGAGGGAGGGAGATCCACACTGATCATAGTCAATATTTACAAATATTGACATGATCAGACAAATGGGGTATTTTATTATTATTTTTTTTTTTAGGGTGGGAGGCTCAGATTGGGTGACCCTAGCTTGCCCCTATGATGATGCAGGCTAGGGACACCCCCAGAGGCCCCATGATGCACTGGGCATCGCCATCTTGGATGCCTAGTGAAGGGGGAGGGGGGGGCTATTTAGGGCTTTTTTTTTATTTAATTCGGTTTTTTTTTTTTTTTTTTTTACTATTTTTAAATAACCAACTAAGTGCCTCGACCCACCGAGGCACTTAGCACACAAGCAGAGCATCGGAAGCGTGTCCGATCGCTTCCGATGCTCTGAAACACTGCCGGGCTCCACGTGGAGCGAAACCGGAAGTGATCACTCGTGGGGGAGTGATCAATCCGGTCCCGGCACTCGGGAACAGTATTGCAGGATGCCTAGACCTCAAGGCAAGCCTGCAATACTGTTAGAGCAGCTGGAAGCGATTTCGATCGCTTCCAGTGCTCTGTTAAACCGACGACGTATGCCATACGTCCTCGGTCGTTAAGTGCTTTTTTTTTGAGGACGTATGGCATACGTCGTCGGTCGTTAAGGGGTTAAAGGGATACTAAACCCAAATTTTTTTCTTTCATTATTCAGATAGAGCATGCAATTTTAATCAACTTTCTAATTTACTCCTATTATCATTTTTTTTGTTCTCTTGCTATCTTTATTTGAAAAAGAAGGAATCTAAGCTAAGGAGCCAACCATTTTTGGTTCATACCCTGGACAGCACTTGTTGGTTTATCGCATTTAACCACAATCAGCAAGCACAACCCAGGTTGTGAATCAAAAATGGGCCGGCTTCTAAACTTACATTTTTGCTTTTCGAATACAGATAGCAAGAGAATGAAGAAAAATTTGTAATAGGAGTAAATTAGAAAGCTGCTTAAAATCGCATGCTCTATCTGAATCATGAAAGAAAAAAATTGGGTTCAGTGTCCCTTTAATGATTCAGACAGAACATGCAATTTTAAGCAACTTTTTATTTACTCCTATTATCAAAATGTCTTCGTTCTCTTGCTATCTTTATTTTAAAGGCAGGAATATAAAGCTTAGAAGCAAGCCCATTTTAGGTTCCGCACCCTGGATAGCGTTGCTTATTGGTGGCCACATTTAGCAAACCAATAAGCAAGCATAACCCAGGGTCTGAAACAAATATGGGCCAGCTCGTAAGCCTTTACATTCCTGCTTTTTAAATAAAGATAGCAATTAATAGGAGTAAATTAGAAATTTGCTTAAAATTGCATGCTCTATCTGAATCACGAAAGAAAAAAAATGGGTTTACTATCCCTTTATGAAAATGCAACAAAGTAACAGTCCTGAACTCAGCATCTAGGTTCCCTCAGTGAAAGCAGCTCAGCTAGAATGCTTAGACACATAAAGCAACTGGTGTGGCATGTGGTGATTGACTATACTATCTTAATAAAGGATAAATACTGTAATGGAATATAAGAATGGCTGGATATGCATAAGGTTATTCTAAGTAATTATGCTTACACTTAAGAATCAAATATGAAAAAACTAGATGAGTCATTGTCTCATTGAGTTCATACCTGCTGCCAAAATCAGTTTCTTTGATATAGGGACATTCCAGCCAAAATTGGAATCCACATGTATGCATTTCAGTTTTGAATAGAAGCATTTTTGTAATATAAATGTAATAGAATAATAATTGCAGTATTTAAAATGTTGGTGCACTGATAATATCTATCTATACTTCACATGCACGTGCAGAGGAAAATGCTAACACTAAAACAGTGATAACTCTTACTAGAAGCATTGTTGCCAGTATATGTATATTGTAAATATGTTTATATCCAAAGAAGCAATAAATCTAATTGCATTTATATTTTGACAGGAATGTCCCTTTAAAGGGAAACAACCCAAATTTTTTATTTCATGATTCAGATAGAGCATGAAATTGTAAGCAACTTTCTAATTTACTCGTATTATCAATTTTTCTTGTTTCTCTTGCTATCTTTATTTTAAAAGCAGGAATGTAAATCTTAGCAGCCAGCCCATTTTAGGTTCAGCACCATTGATAGCACTTGCTTATTGGAGGCTTACATTTACCCACCAATAAGCAAGCATAACCCAGGTTCTCAACCAAAAATGGGCCGGCTCCTATGCATCAAATTCCTGCTTTTTAAATAAAGATAACAAGAGAACGAAGAAAAATTGATATTAGGAGTAAATAAGAAAGTTGCTTAAAATTGCATACTCTATCTGAATCATGAAAGAAAAAAATTGGGTTTAGTGTCCCTTTAATACTCTAAACTAACTGTTGGATCTCAATGGTATCATAAAAAGAGCTGTTTTTAAAAACAAAAGTCAACTTTTTTTATGTTTTTATTAGCAGCTCGGTTTTGTGCTGCGCTATCAGTACCATTGCTTATTTCACTGAAATGTGATTGAATAATAGTGGCTACTTATGACTAGCCTAAGTAGTGAATGACCCGTGTTAACATTAAATATTAGTGGCTGTGTTATATCGGTACCAGTGTCATTTCAGTATTTGGTTGGATTCTGATCACCATACCACTCACATATACAGTAACCCTAATCCCTGACCTCCACTATAATAAGCTATAACTAAGCAGGAATTCATCAGTGCAATGATGTATATTATGCCTCATTTACAGTTTTTTATCCTTTAACACACACAAAACCTCCTTTCACCAAAGGAATCACTGTTTTTACCTCATTAATCACAACCTTCCTCTCACCCAGGTGCCCCATTACTTATTAACTTTTAAATGTAACCTCCCATCACCTTAACTTTTAGTGTTCTCTGCTAAGTACCTAAATGCTTTTATGGTGACCTTATCATAGTTAAACCAAATCAAATGCTTATTATAATGAAAGCATTAACTTAAATTAAAATGTTGGAATTTGAGCAAGGGTATTCAAAGCTAGGCACCACACCATTTGCTTTAAAAGTTGTAATACCATTTGTGTAATTAAACCGCTGATTTAAATAGGGAAGTTAAAGAGAGGTATGTTCCTTGTCTTTTATTTTAAAATACATGCAAATGTTTCTTGTTGAAACCAAATATTGAGCAACAGACGTGTGTATTTTACAGGTGTTTAACAGACAATATGAAACCAAAGCAGATGTATAAAAGAGGTTGACCCAGAAGTCACAACTATGAAAGTGGCACGTTAGTTGACTTGACTGATATATATATATTCAGAAATATAACATTATAGGCAATATAACTCATTTATTAAATGATAGCATCTATAGGACCCAGTATACCAAAACAATGTTTCAGTCTTCTGTTCACTAGTTTCTTAGTCATAGCAATCATAGAGAAAGTCATTAAAAATTTGACATTTTTTACCAGTCTTGTTAAGAATGGTTTTACTGGTTTAAGCATTCTCTTATAAGATAATCAATATGCTTAAAAAATACAGTAATTTAGAAAAAAAATAGAGACCCAAAGAATGCTGATGAAATTGGCCACCAGGTTTTGGCCTAGATTCTATTCAAGTTGCTATAATGGAGTCTTTGACAAGATTTCATCAGATTTTTTTATAGTAACTCAGTTATAGTGATTTGCTCATACGTGTAGTCCTGTAACAGCTAGATATTGTGTCACTAAGGGTCTGATAATCTAAAGCTCTCCGCTCTGCCGAGATGGTCTAAGATGTCTCGTCAGTACTGCGAGGTTGTTCAAAATAATTTTGAAGGGAAATTTTAGTTTGAGAGCTGTTTATCTTGCTATGCAACATTTTGGATGTGAAGGTGAGAAAGATATATTAAAATATAATGCTCAAAAAATGCCTTCAAAGACTTTGCGAGATTTTATGCTGGCAAATTTGTTATCATCAGGCCCTAAATGTATATTGGCTCCTAATGCCCGGTTTCCTACCCCCAGTCATTTTAACATTGCGGCCTGCACTACATAGGGACCAGTGTTATAGTTCATTATATCTAACTGCCTCTGATGTCCCTACTGAATTTTCAGACCCCTCCACACAATTAACCTCAACCTTTGTGTATCCTTTGTAGCACGTTCCTTTCTGATTTCTTTTTTCTCATTATATTAGATTATGAGTGGAGCTGTATTTATCACTCCCATTCATATGCTAACTTCATTACCATATCCCCCCCTTAGATTTCAATGGAGCGCAAAACACCCTTGCTTGCGCACACCCGATCGCAATTCCAATGTTCTTCACATAGAAGAATATGTTCTATTTATTTTTAAATATATATATATATATATATATATATATAATTTATTTATTTATTTTTTGGTAAAAAATAATAATAATATATATTAACCAGAGCTCTAAAGTTGTGCTAACTCGATGCACATTAAATTCAATTGCGCTCAAACACCCTCGATAAACCCCTTATCGCTTAAGCCCTACTGTTAACGCGCCACTCATAATGTAGCCCAAATTAAGGACATTTCTATATCTTAGCCAATACTTATCACAATTCATTGGTTTTCAGTTCTATGATGGACAGTTACTAGAAATGAGGGCATTCCTAAGAACAAAGCTCAGTTTTTGTCTATCCTTCCTAGGGAATGAGGGGCTTTTCACCTGGTATTGGCTGGGATGTGAGCCATGATACAGACATTTCTGTATTTTGGATATAGTTTCTAGTTTATTAAAGATTGCAGGTATCCACATAAATATGAGCACTGGGTAAATGTAAAAATAGATCACTTTTTGGTGCATTTTTTTCTATTTTAACTTTAATATTTTAGGGACAGTAAATGTAAAAATTTTTTACATATATATTTAGTTCAAGCAGAACAGCTTTTTAACTTATGATCAGAGGTGTTTGATTATATTTAAAATTACTTTTTATACTCTCTCCTGGAAGGGTTTTCCAGCTGCCCCCATGTCTGCAGATTTTTTTTAATGCAAATACGCCGCAGGAGAGCAGCCAACCAGGAGGTGAGCTGAAGCGATGTTCATTTACTATATCACACGTTCACGGTGATGTTGTGCGTTCTTGGTGGCTTCCTTCAAGTTGATAGAAGCTACCACTCATGCGCGGCATCACCGTCAGAGTGTATTATAGCAAATGAGCATTGCTACGGATTACCTCCTGGCATGGGGGCAACACGAGGACGCCATGTAGGAGAGAGCGTAGGAAAAGTAAATTTTAAATATCATGGAATGCTTCTGATTCTAAGCTAAAATGCCACCGTCTAGTGTGTTTCTTAAACTAACTGTTTATGTGGAATCTTTTTTACTGTCAATTTGAATTAAAAAAAATGCTTTATTTAGAAAGTTTAAGTTGGTTTACTAAAATATTATCAGCAACAAGCTTAAAGGGATAGGAAACTCCAAAATTTTCTTTCATGATTCGTATAGGACATACAATTTCCAACAACTTTCCAATTGACTTCTATTATCAAATTTGCTTTGTTCTCTTGTTATCCATTGCTGAATGAACGAACAGCATTGCACTACTAGTCAGCCAATCACAAGAGACAAATGTGTGCAGGCACCAATCAGCAGCTAACTCCCACTAGTATAGGATATGTGCGTATTGTTTTTCAACAAGGAATACCGAGAGAACAAAGCACATCTAAAAAAATAGAAGTTAGTTAAAATTACATGCGTCTATCTGAATTTTGACTTTCCTATCCCTTTAAGGATTTTTTTTGCATATAGCAATTAATCTGTGTTATTTTTATTAAGGTTATACAAAAATCTCATCACGGATTTTGGAGCAATGTATGTGGCAAAGATCATTGAAGAATGTCCACAACTCAAGACTGTGAAGTAAGTTGGATACCTTTTTTAAACAGCCGCTAAAGTCAAAATGAAAGTTTTATGATTCAGACAGAGCACGCAATTTCAAAAGAACTTTCCAATATACTTCCATTATCAAAAAGTGCACATTATTATTATATGCACAATATGAGGCTCCAGCTCCTACTGAGCATGTGCAAACGTGCACAGTATATACATATATGCATTTTGTGATTGGCTGATGGTTGTCACATGATACAGGTGGAGGGAAAATAGTATTAAAGAGATCGTCTAGTCAAAGTTATGATTCAGATAGAGCATGCAATTTTAAGCAACTTTCTAATTTACTTCTATTATCATTTTTTTTCGTTCTCTTGGTATCTTTATTTGAAAAAGCAAGAATGTAAGCTTAAGAGCCAGCTGGTCTAAATGTTGCCACCAATCAGCAAGCATTACCCAGGGTGCTTTGTCTTTGCGTTGTGTATTTATCAATTATTGAATTCTATCGTATTTAGTGGTCCTTTTAAGTTAAAAACTATTTGCGGTAATAAAGCATCGAAAAGTCATTGGTTATATATATGCAATTGAAGACCAATTCTATAAAAAATGCTCTGCTTTATTATTTTAGCACAAGTGTTCACTTAAACTATGTCCCACTTTACTAGTGTAAAATCCAAACTGTAAAATGTTCAATTCAGATAGTGTGTTATTGATTTCAGTTGTCATTTGGTGTACATACTTTCTTATTAAGTGCATGAAAATATTGTTAGGTGTTAAATGGGCAGGAAACCCCCAAAATGTATTTCATGATTTGGATAGAACATACAATTTTAAGTAACTTCCAATTTACTTCTATTATCAAATTTGCGTCATTCTCTTGCTATCCTTTGCTGAAGGAACAGCATTGCACTACTGGCCGCTAGTTAGCCAATCACAAGAGACAAACTAGCTCCCACTAGTGTAGGATATGTGAGATTCATTCAAGTTTAATTTTAACTTTCCTATCCCTTTAAGTGTAAGTCTACCCCATTTTCATTTAACATTCAGCAAATTGCTAATTTTTAGATGAACATTAGCATCTGAGTATGTTGCTTAGCAACTCTAACCGGATTGTTTAAAATGGTCACTTTTTCTTATGACTAACACTATATTTAAAAATGTTCTTTCTTTCTTAAGACACGGTTAGATCACGGATCATCAATTACTGTTGGGAATATCACTTCTGGCCAGCAGGAGGAGGCAAAGAGCACCACAGCAAAGCTGTTAAAGGGACAGTCTAGTCCAAAACAAACTTTAATTATTCAGATAGAGAATGTAATTTTAAACAATTTTCCAATTTACTTCTTTCACCAATTTTGCTTTGTTCTCTTGGTATTCTTAGTTGAAAGCTAAATCTAAGAGGTTCATATGCTAATTTCTAAGCCCTTGAAGACCGCCTCTAAGCTCAGGGCATTTTGTCAGTTTTTCACCACTAGAGGGTGTTAGTTCATGTGTTTCATATAGATAACACTGTGCTCATGCACGTGGAGTTACCTAGGAGCCCGCACCGATTGGCTAAAATGCAAGTCTGTCAAAAGAACTGAAATAAGGGGCAGTTTGCAGAGGTTTTAGATACAAGGTAATCAGAGAGGTAAAAAGTATATTATTATAACTGTGTTGGTTATGCAAAACTAGGGAATGGGTAATAAAGGGATTATCTATCTTTTAAAACAATAAATATTCTGGTGTAGACTGTCCCTTTAAGTATCACTTCCCTTCCCACAACCCCCAGCCATTCTCTTTGCCTCTAGTGCAAGGAGGAGGTGAAGTCATTAGGTGTCTGATTAAGATTCTTTTATCAGGATTTTTTAGTTTTATTGGAAGCCTGAGCAGGCTTGCTCTGATCTTCCTGACACTTGGGTTTAGCTGTACTCCACGTTAGTCTCTTCAGCAGGGCTGTGGTGGCTTTTAAGCAGTTAGGAACTTGTGCCCTTATTCAGAATGACAGAGTAGGCTTACTCTGCTCATTTCTTCTGTTCCTAGGTCCCTGTGAGGGATGGCTTCCTCCCATACCAGTGACTGGTCCTCCTGCAGGACAATCAGGAGTGCAGGTAAGTGCCATGTTATTTATCTTAGGATTTAATTGGCACTACATTATTAAATGGAAAGACTGCACCTTTTTGCAACACTTATTCCTGCGGTCAGGAATTTATGTAGGCAGGTCGCAGGGTACTGTGTGGTGGTAAGAGGGAGATTCATTGAGATTTGTTATCAGATTTCAGTTTTATTGTTTTTATGTGGCTCAGTAAGCTTTTCTGCTTGTACAGGCAGTCGCTAAATTGGGGGTTTGTGTATGTTTTCCATTTTAGTCACTCGCTGTTTTCGGCAGTGTGAGGAGAGTGTGACGTCACTAAGAGGCGTACTTCCTCTTTTAGCACGCGGCTCCTTGGTGCCGTTTTCACAGAGAAGTCTCTCTGCGTAGGTGTAATTGACTTCTTCCTGCTGTCTAAGGTCCCCCTGCAGTCTGGGAGGCTTTGAAAGTGTCCGTTTCGTGTCAGGAGGAACAGGTAGGCACCTCAGCTTAGCGCTGAGGTGTAGAGTGTGCCGAAGGTTTTTGTTTTGTTTTTCAAATTAATTATATCAGCGCTGTTTGTTATCTTTAGAAGCGCTTGTTATTTAGATACATTACACTATTTGGTCCCTTTGAAAGTTAAATCCTTTTTTCTTTCATGGGATTGATTTTTAAATAGCTCTTGTGAACGTATTTTTTCTTAAAGGTACAGTACACTATTTTAAAGTTAAAACGTTTTCTTTATTCTGAGTGTATAACTGTTTCTGTGCAAGAGGGACCTAGAGTCTAGGCCTTATGCTGTATGCAGACTTTGTTGAGATACCCAAATAGAACCCCCTTTACCATTTTGTTGTTCCTGTATTGAGAGAACTATTTTGTACAAAAGACAAACTTTTTGATACTGAGCCACAATCCCCTCAGGATGATGCTGTTCAGGCTCTGTCACAGCCTCTTTCCTGTATGCCCCAATCTGTAGTTACGTCACATGCAGTGCCCTGCGGTTCCTCTCAGGCTCCGGATGAAGTGTTTTTAAAGGTTGAGATTGCAGCCCAGGTATTCTAAGCGGTATCTGAGGCGCTGGCAGCCATTCCCATGCTGCAGGGGAAGTGTAAGAGGAAATCTATAGAATCAGATAAGGTACCTATTCCTGTTCAGGCTGACCGGATTCCTCCATCACATAGACTGGAGGAGGAAGATACTTCGGTAGCTTCTGAGGGTGCAATCTCAGATTTGGAAAGTGTAATTTGACTCCTATCTCCTATACTCCTATCGATGTCAACCCTAAAAAGTCTAGCAAGTTAAATGGATACTTTTATGTCCCTTCTTCTGGGGAGGTATTTCCAGTGCCAGACCGCGCCACAGAAATTATTACCAAGGAATGGGAGAGACCAGGAATCCCTTTTTCTCCCTCCCCTGTTTTCAGGAAATTTTTTCCCTATGGCTGACTGCATCAGGGGATCATGGCAGACAGTCCCCAAAGTGGAAGGAGCGATTTCTACTCTGGCTAAGAGAACTACTATTCCTATTGAGGACAGTTGTTCCTTTAAGGATTCTATGGATAAGAAGCTGGAGGCTCTTTTAAAGAAGATGTATTTGCATTAGGGGCTGCAATGGCAACCAGCAGTATGCATTGCGACAGTGACCAGTGTGACAGCTTACTGGTTTGATGCTTTGTCGGAGTCTCTTCAGACTTAGACGCCTTTAGAGGAGATTCAGGATAGGATTAAAGCTCTTACGTTAGCCAATTCCTTTATCACTGATGCTTCCTTACAGTCATTAAGTTGGGAGCCAAAATATCTGGCTTTGCAATTTTAAGTCTTGGTCTGCTAATGTTTCTTCAAAATCTAAACTTTGGGCAATCCCTTACAAGGGAAAGACGTTGTTTGGACCGGCATTGGCAGAAATTATTTCTGATATCACGGGTGGTAAAGGCACTTTTCTGCCTCAAGACAAGAGGAATAAATTGAAAGGGTGCAAGACTAATTTTCGTTGCAAGACTAATTTTCGTTCCTTTCGTAACTTTGGAGGTAAGTCTTCCCCTGCCTCTACCAAACAGAAACAATCCAAGCCCTCTTGGAAGCCTAGTCAGTCTGGGAAGCAATCAAAGCAACCCGCAGCTGATTCCAAGTCAGAATGAAGGGGTTGCTCCCGATCTGGGATCGGATCAAGTGGGGGGCAGGCTCTCTCAGTTTGCGCAAGCTTGGGAGCGGGATGTCCCAGACCCGTGGGCAGTGGACATTGTTTCTCAGGGATACAAGTTAAAGTTCAAGACCTTTCCTCCCAGAGGCAGGTTCCACCTTTCAAGATTATCTGTAGACCAGATAAAAAGAGAGGCGTTCTTAATATGTGAGCAGGATCTTTCCATTTTGGGAGTGATCGTGCCTGTTCCAACTCAGGAACAGGGTCTTGGTTTCTATTCAAACCTGTTTGTGGTTCCCAAGAAAGAGGGAACCTTCAGACCCATTCTGAATCTAAAGCTGCTGAACAAATTTCTCAGAGTACCGTCCTTCAAGATGGAGACTATCCGCTCCATTCTGCCTCTCATTCAGGAGGGCCAATTCATGACAACTATAGACTTGAAGGATGCGTACCTGCACGTTCCCATTCACAGGGATTATCACAAATATCTGAGGTTTGCTTATCTAAACAAACATTTTCAATTTGTAGCGCTTCCATTTGGCCTGGCCACAGCTCCCAGATTTTTCTCAAAGGTCCTGGGAGCTCTATTGGCAGTGATTCGGTCTTGGGGAATCACAGTTGCGCCAAATCTCTACGACATTCTGGTTCAGGCGCCATCCTTGCAACTAGCAGAATCTCACAGAAAGATTTTGTTGGTGTTTCTTCGTTCCCATTGTTGAAAGATCAATATGGGGAAAAGCTCTCTTGTTCCGTCTACAAGAGTGACCTTCCTAGGAACCATTATAGATTCTCGAGGCATAAAAAAAATTCTGACGGAGGTCAGAAGAGCCAAAAAAAAATTCGCTTGTGTGTCCCTTCAGTCGGTGACACGGCCATCAGTGGCCCAATGCATGGAGGTAATCGGGTTGATGGTGGCCTCCATGGACATAGTTCCATTTGCTCGGTTCCATTTGAGACCTCTGCAGTTATGCATGCTCACCTATTTCAGTGAATTGCTCTGGATCAATCGACAAAGGACTCTCTTCTGTGGTGGCTGTCTCAAGAACATCTGTCCCAGGGGACGTGTTTTCGAAGACCCTCTTGGGTTATTGTGACCACGGACACCAGCCTGTCAGGTTGGGAAGCAGTCTTGTATTCGTTGAAGGCGCAGGGACTTTGGTCTCAGGAGGAATCTGCTCTCCCCATAAACATTCTGGAGTTGAGAACGATATTCAATGCCTTAATGACTTGGCCCCAGCTGGCCTTAGCCCAGTTCATCAGTTTCTAGACGTACAACGTAATCTCAGTGGCTTACATCAACCACCAAGGGGGATCCCGGAGTCACTTAGCCATGAAGGAGGTGTCTCGGATCATACAGTGGGCGGAGATCCACAATTGCTGTCTATCTGCCATCCACATCCCAGGAACGTCTCAAGGTTGAGAGACCCTCAAGCCTTTTTGATAGATGCTCTGGCAGTTCCTTGGACCTTCAGGTTGGCGTATCTTTTTCCTCCGTTTTGCTTTTCTTCCGCGAGTCATCACTCGAATCAAGCAGGAGAGAGCATCAGTAATTCTTATAGCTCCTGCGTGGCCTCGCAGGATCTGGTATGCGGATCTAGTAGAAAAGTCATCTCTACCTCCGTGGAGACTTCCGCTGAGGAAGGACCTTCTTCTTTAGGGGCCCTTCTGCCATCCAAACTTAGTTTCTCTGAAGCTGACTGCTTGGAGATTGAATGCTTGATTTTAGCTAAGCGTGGATTTTCTAAATTCTATAAATTTGACACTTTTGCCTCGCCTGAGGCTTCTTTTGGGAGAATGGTTCTGCAATCAGTGGTGCTTTCTGTTTAGGTTACCTGTCTTGCCCTCCCTTATCATCTGTGTCCTCTAGCTTGGGTATTGCTTCCCAACAGTAATTAATGATCCATGGACTCACCGTGTCTTAAGAAAGAAAATTTAATTTATGCTTACCTAATAAACTTTCTTTCTTGACACGATGAGTCCAGGGCCCTCCCTGTTTTCAGACAGTTTTTTCTTATATAAACTTCAGGCACCTCTGCATCTTTGTGTTATTTCCTTTCTCTCCTTTTCTTTCGGTTGAATGACTGGGGGTTGTGGGAAGGGAAGTAATACTTAACAGCTTTGCTGTGGTGCTCTTTGTCTCCTGCTGGCCAGGAATGATATTCCCAACAGTAATTGATGATCCGTGGACTCACCGTGTCAAGAAAGAAAGAAATGTATCAGGTAAACATAAATTTTTTTTTTTTTTTTTTTACAAACTATTACATTTACGCCCGGCTCATATATCTTATTAAAGGGACAGTCAAATCAAAGTTTAAACTTTCATGATTTAGATAGGGCATGCAATTATAAACAACTTTCCAGTTTACCTTTATCATCAATTTTTTTTGGTTTTCTTGGTATTATTTGTTGAAAGCTAAACCTAGGTAGGCTCATGTGCTAATTTTTTAGCCCTTGAAGGGCACCTCTTTTCTCTGCATTTTGACAGTTTTTCACAGTTAGACAGCGCTAGTTCAAGTGTTATATAGTTAACATTGTGCTCACTCCCGTGGAGTTATTTATAAGTTAGCACTGATTGGCTAAAATGCAAGTCTGTCAAAAGAACAGAAATAAGGGGACAGTCTGCTAAGGCTTAGAAACAAGGTAATAACAGAAGTAAAAAGTATATTAATATACTTTTAATATAATTTAATATACTATTAAAATTGATTATGTAAAACTGTGGAATGGGTAAAAAAGAGATTATCTATCTTTTTAAACAGTAAGGCCTAGATTACAAGTGGAGCACTAATTTATTGCGTGCCTGTAAAAGGGCATATTCACCCGTTTACGAGCACAATAAATATTATTATAATATTATTGCCCCAAAGTAAAGAATATTCTTTTTTTAATTAAAAAAATAATTGCATTTTTTATAATAAAATAAACCTGCAAAAAAGCAATTATGAGGGGTTAAAGTTGGCGGGTGTGGGGTGTTAGAAAAGAAAAAGGCACTGAAAAGTGTCTTTAAATAGAGGTCTAAGGAAACAATGTGTTCCCTGTAAATATATATGTATATGCTTATATTATATACATATATATTTATGTGTATATACTTACTCCCTTTCCTGCGCTAATTAACGTGTCCCATTGGAGTCTATGGAAACGTGCTCTCTTGAGTGCAAAGCTTCTGTGCAATGCAAATGCGACCTAACTTGTAATACCAGCGCACAGTCTTTTGCAAAAGCGATATTTCTCTTGCAAGGTGTATCCAGTCCACGGCTTCATCCTTTACTTGTGGGATATTCTCATTCCCTACAGGAAGTGGCAAAGAGAGCACATAGCAGAGCTGCCCATATAGCTCCCCCCCTAGCTCCGCCCCCCAGTCATTCTCTTTGCCGGCTCTGACAGCAGGGCCACTCTGCGGAAGGGTAAAGTGAATGTGGTGTTAGATTTGTAGTTTTATATCTTCAATCAAGAGTTTGTTATTTTTAAATAGTACCGGTTTGTACTATTTACTCTATAGCAGAAATGTGATGAAGAATTCTGCTGAGAGGAAAATGATTTTAGCATGTTGTAACTAAAATCCATTGCTGTTCCCACACAGGACTGAGGAGTACCAGAAAACTTCAGTTGGGGGGAACAGTTTGCAGGCTTAACTGCAATAAGGTATGTTCAGTCATTTTTGTCTAGACAAGACTCAGTTAATGCTAGAAGACTGACAAGAATCCCCATGTGGGGAAGGTAAGCCATGTTCTAAGACTCGGTATAGAAGGAAGGCTTACTTAACAGGGCTCAATAGGCTGGTGGACACTGTTACAGGGCAATCGATTATTTAATTGGAAAATATACTCGTTATAGACATTTTTTATGCACTTTGGTGTGTTATTATGGGGTTATATTCCACATGGCATATGTTTAGTCACCTATTTGGGATTTTGAAGGCCCCACAACTCCGGAGTGGAGGGGGAGGGGGCCTAAATTTCGCGCCTCAGTTGCGCAGTTAATATTGCAGACAGTTCATGCAGCTTCACGTGGAGGGTCCAAAGACTGCTTGAGGACTTCAAAGAAGCTTGTTTTCCACAAAACTAATCCCCAGGGGCAGGTAGGGCCACAGCAGTAAGCTGTGGCAAGGTGCTGTAGTTTATTAACCGGTTGTCAGCTTTAGGTTGCTCCGGTTTGGACATTAAGGGGTTAATTGGGCTGAAAATTGCTGTGCAATCTTTTCAAAACCTTAGGCTCATGCGGTAAAATTTCAGAGAGATTGGATAATTTTTCACGGTTTGGTAAAATTGTGTGCACTTTTTATTTCTTAAAGGCACAGTAACGTTTTTTTCAAATTGTAAATTTTATTTGAATAAAGTGTTTCCAAGCCTGCTTGTGAATAATACTAGTCTGTTAAACATGTCTGACACTAAAGAGAGGCCTTGCTCTATGTGCTTAGAAGCCATGGTGGAACCCCCGCTAAAATTGTGTTCCAAGTGCACTAATGTGTCTATACACTTTAAAGATCATATTGTGTCACTTAAAAATGTAGCCCTAGATGATTCTTTGATGGAAGGTAACGAGGATAGTCCGCCTTCCTCTCCCCATGTGTCGCCACCAGTTACGCCCGCGCAAGCGATGCCTAGTACCTCTAGTGCATTGGCCCCTAGTACATTACAACAATTAGCGACAGTCATGGATAATTCCCTTGCGACATTTCTATCCAAACTGCCAGTTTTTCCTACAAAGCGTGATAGCTCTGTTTTAAGAACAGATTATGAGCAGTCAGAAGCTTTGGGAGGTTTATCTGATGTACCCTCACAACACTCTGAAGTGGCGGTGAGGGATTTGATGTCTGAAGGAGAAATTTCTGACTCAGGAAAGGTTTCTCAGCGGGCAGAATCAGATTCATTAGCGTTTAAATTTAAACTGGAACACCTCCGCGTATTGCTTAGGGAGGTATTAGCCACTCTGGATGATTGTGATCCTATGGTGGTCCCAGAGAAATTGTGTAAAATGGACAAGTACCTAGAGGTTCCTGTATACACTGATGCGTTTCCGATCCCTAAAAGGGTTGCGGATATTGTTACTAGGGAGTGGGATAGACCAGGTGTCCCTTTTGTTCCCCCCCCCCCTATTTTTAAGAAAATGTTCCCCATAACTGACCCCAGACGGGACTCGTGGCAGACGGTCCCTAAGGTAGAGGGGGCTGTTTCTACACTTGCTAAGCGCACAACCATACCAATTGAAGACAGTTGTGCTTTTAAAGATCCTATGGATAAAAAGTTAGAAGGTTTACTTAAGAAAATTTTTGTTCAACAAGGTTTCCTTCTCCAACCTATTGCCTGCATTATTCCTGTAACTACTGCAGCGGCTTTCTGGTTTGAGGCGCTGGAGGAGTCGCTCCAGACGGAGACCTCATATGACGAAATTATGGATAGCATTAAGGCTCTAAAGCTGGCTAATTCTTTTATCACAGATGCCGCTTTGCAATTAGCTAAGTTAGCGGCAAAAAATTCAGGTTTCGCCATTATGGCGCGCAGAGCGCTTTGGCTCAAGTCATGGTCGGCCGTCGTCAAAATCCAAATTATTAAATATCCCTTTCAAAGGAAAGACCCTTTTCGGGCCAGAATTGAAAGAGATTATTTCAGAAATCACCGGGGGAAAGGGCCATGCTCTCCCTCAGGACAAGCCCTTTAGGGCTAAAAACAAAGCTAATTTTCGTTCCTTTTGTAACTTCAGGAGCGGTCCCGCTTCAGCCTCTACAGTTGCAAAGCAAGAGGGTAACGCTTCACAGCCCAAGGCAAACTGGAAGCCTTACCAGGGCTGGAACAAGGGTAAACAGGCCAAAAAGCCTGCAGCTGCTACCAAGACAGCATGAAGGGGTAGCCCCCGATCCGGGACCGGATCTGGTAGGGGGCAGACTCTCTTCGCTCAGGCTTGGGCAAGAGATGTTCACGATCCCTGGGCAGTAGAGATTGTTACCCAGGGATATCTTTTAGAATTCAAGGACTTCCCTCCAAGGGGATGGTTTCACATTTCTCGTCTGTCTTCAGACCAGACAAAGAAAGAGACGTTCTTACGCTGTGTAGAAGATCTACTCACGATGGGAGTGATATGTTCAGTTCCAATTGCAGAACAAGGAACGGGCTTTTACTCAAACCTGTTTGTGGTTCCCAAAAAAGAGGGAACTTTCAGACCAATCCTGGATCTAAAAATTCTAAACAAATTCCTCAGAGTCCCATCATTCAAGATGGAGACCATTCGAACGATCTTACCAATGATCCAGGAAGGTCAATATATGACTACCGTGGATTTAAAGGATGCGAACCTACATATCCCTATCCACAAAGATCATCACCAGTTTCTCAGGTTCGCTTTTCTGGACAAGCATTACCAGTTCGTGGCTCTTCCCTTCGGTTTGGCCACTGCTCCCAGAATTTTCACAAAGGTGCTAGGTTCCCTTCTGGCGGTGCTAAGATCGCGGGGCATAGCAGTAGCGCCTTATCTAGACGACATCCTAATTCAGGCGTCGTCTTTTCCCAGAGCCAAGGCTCACACGGAGATTGTACTGGCCTTTCTAAGGTCTCACGGGTGGAAGGTGAACATCGAAAAGAGTTCTCTGTCCCCGTTCACAAGGGTTCCCTTCCTGGGAACACTAATAGATTCGGTAGAAATGAAAATATTCCTGACGGAGGTCAGAAAGTTAAAGCTTTTAGCTACTTGCCGAGTACTTCATTCCACTCCTCAGCCATCTATAGCTCAGTGCATGGAGGCAATCGGATTAATGGTAGCGGCAATGGACATAGTCTCTTTTGCTCGAATACATCTCAGACCACTGCAACTGTGCATGCTCAAACAGTGGAATGGGGATTACGCAGACTTGTCTCCTCAGATACAATTGGACCAGAGGACCAGAGACTCTCTTCTCTGGTGGTTGTCTCAGGATCATCTGTCTCAGGGAACATGTTTCCGCAGACCAGAATGGATAATTGTAACGACCGATGCCAGTCTGTTAGGCTGGGTGCAGTCTGGGACTCCCTGAAAGCTCAGGGCCTATGGTCTTGGGAAGAATCTCTTCTCCCGATAAACATTTTGGAACTGAGAGCGATATTCAATGCGCTTCAGGCATGGCCTCAACTAGCTGTGGCCAAATTCATCAGATTTCAGTCGGACAACATCACGACTGTAGCTTACATCAATCATCAGGGGGGAACGAAGAGTTCCTTAGCGATGAAGGAAGTCTCCAAAATAATCAGGTGGGCGGAGGATCACTCCTGCCATCTCTCAGCAATTCACATCCCAGGAGTGGACAACTGGGAAGCGGAATTTCTAAGTCGTCAGACTTTTTACCCGGGGGAGTGGGAACTCCACCCTGAGGTTTTTGCTCAGCTGACTCAGCTATGGGGCACTCCAGAATTGGATCTGATGGCGTCCCGTCAGAACACCAAACTTCCTCTCTACGGATCCAGGTCCAGGGACCCCAAGGCGGTATTGATAGATGCTCTAGCAGCGCCTTGGTCCTTCAATCTGGCTTATGTCTTTCCACCGTTTCCTCTTCTCCCTCGTCTGGTCGCCAGAGTCAAGCAGGAGAAGGCTTCGGAGATTCTGATAGCGCCTGCGTGGCCACGCAGGACTTGGTATCCTAGTGGACATGTCATCTGTTCCACCATGGACACTGCCATTGAGGCAGGATCTTCTAATACAGGGTCCATTCAAGCATCCAAATCTAGTTTCTCTGCAGCTGACTGCTTGGAGATTGAACGCTTAATTCTATCAAAGCGTGGTTTCTCTGAGTCAGTTATAGATACTCTGATTCAGGCTAGAAAGCCTGTCACCAGGAAAATCTACCATAAGATATGGCGGAAATATCTTTGTTGGTGTGAATCCAAGGGTTACTCATGGAGTAAGATTAGGATTCCCAGAATATTGTCTTTTCTCCAAGAAGGATTGGAGAAAAGATTGTCAGCTAGTTCCTTAAAGGGACAGGTATCTGCTCTGTCTATTCTCTTACACAAGCGTCTGGCAGAGGTACCAGACGTTCAAGCGTTTGCTCAGGCTCTAGTCAGAATCAAGCCTGTTTATAAACCTGTGGCTCCGCCATGGAGTCTTAATCTAGTTCTTTCAGTTCTTCAAGGGGTTCCGTTTGAACCTTTACATTCCATAGATATTAAGTTATTATCTTGGAAAGTTTTGTTTTTGGTAGCTATATCTTCTGCTCGAAGAGTTTCAGAATTGTCTGCTTTACAGTGTGATTCACCTTACCTGGTGTTTCACGCAGATAAGGTTGTTTTGCGTACCAAACCTGGTTTTCTTCCTAAGGTTGTTTCTAACAAGAATATTAACCAGGAAATAATAGTTCCTTCTCTGTGTCCGAACCCATCTTCAAAGAAGGAACGCCTACTACACAATCTTGATGTGGTTCGTGCTTTAAAATTCTATTTACAAGCAACTAAAGACTTCAGACAAACATCATCCTTGTTTGTCATTTATTCTGGTAAGAGGAGAGGTCAGAAAGCGACTGCTACCTCTCTTTCCTTTTGGCTGAAAAGCATCATCAGGTTGGCTTCTGAGACTGCTGGCCAGCAGCCTCCTGAACGAATTACTGCTCATTCTACCAGAGCTGTGGCTTCCACATGGGCTTTCAAGAATGAGGCTTCTGTTGAACAGATTTGTAAGGCAGCGACTTGGTCTTCACTGCATACTTTTGCCAAATTTTACAAATTCGATACTTTTGCTTCTTCGGAGGCTATTTTTGGGAGAAAGGTTTTGCAAGCAGTGGTGCCTTCCGTTTAAGGTACCTGTCTTGTTCCCTCCCTTCATCCGTGTCCTAAAGCTTTGGTATTGGTATCCCACAAGTAAAGGATGAAGCCGTGGACTGGATACACCTTGCAAGAGAAACAGAATTTATGCTTACCTGATAAATTACTTTCTCTTGCGGTGTATCCACGGCCCGCCCTGGCAATTAAGTCAGGTAAATAATTTTTTTGTTTAAACTACAGTCACCACGGCACCCTATGGTTTCTCCTAACCTTCGGTCGAATGACTGGGGGGCGGAGCTAGGGGGGGGAGCTATATGGGCAGCTCTGCTGTGTGCTCTCTTTGCCACTTCCTGTAGGGAATGAGAATATCCCACAAGTAAAGGATGAAGCCGTGGACTGGATACACTGCAAGAGAAAGTAATTTATCAGGTAAGCATAAATTCTGTTTTTGCGCTCCACTTGTAATCTAGCCCTAACTATTTTGGTGTAGACTATTCCTTTAATGTCTTCTTTCATGGTTTTAAACAATATCTTCTAAATATATTTTTTAGTTTAATATAAAATATTAAAATATCTTAATATATTTTATATTCATATTTATACTTTTTACATATAAAATATTAGAGTCCACATAGTTCTTAAATATAAAGAGAAATAAAGGGAAAATGATGTGTGCCCAGGCACACACAAAATCCCATAGGGGGCGCCTCTTGTTAGCTCAACAATACTAAATCAAACAATAAAAACAGATTTTAGCAAAAAGGCCATGTAATTCAAAAAAGGCAGCTCTCTGTCAAAGGATGGTCGAATCCTGGTACTTGATAATCTGAAGAGAGAAAAACAGAGGCGCCACAATGGCCTAGTACCACCAAAACAGATGATATAAATTGGTATAATAAGAAATATACTCACAATAGTATTGCACCCAATGGTGCTATTCAGACAGGCTGGAGCTTTGCAGTAGTCCAGCTCACTGTTTACATCTAGCAATCGTGTCAGGTCTGGAACATATCAGATAGTGGTCTCCTTGTCTGTAAGAGAGCAAACGACCATAGCCCAATACCATATAGACAGGGGAAACAAGGTATAAGGTAAATGATTGCACTTACAGAATTCAAAGCAACTCCAGGTGCAGTAAGAGCAGGCTGGGATTTCACAACCTCCCAGCTGACTTCACTCCTCGGCTTGCTGGACACCCAGGAAGACAATGAAGTAATAGCCAAAGAAAAATGCAGAGTAATATTTTGATAGACTCCACCAAACACAGCAAGTGTATATTAAAAACAATAATTTTATTTAAAAACGACGCGCTTCTCAGCCTCTGCAGGAGATGTTTCCTCGGGCCTCGTAAGTCCATTAACTGCATTGGGAATCTGAAAGTTATCAATATGCTGAATGGAAACTAAGCAAAAATTACCACTTTACAGCTCCCATTGACAAATAGCTAATTTTTACCTTTATTTTGTCATTTGAAATAGCTGTTTTTGCTTGTTGAAACACTGCCTATGCTGAAAATGTAAATACTGCAGTATCCTTTTTTTTATAGAAAAACTATGTATACATGAGGCAGCAGCAGCCCAGTGGGGTAATAGGTGCTAAAATCTTTGATTGTTCTTGCAAAGTATTGGTCTTTGTGTGTGTATATATAGAGAGATAACATAAGTAAACATTTTTCCTCCTGCACGTTCATCTTACTTAAATGGGCTGTAGTGAACAAAATAGCTATTTCTCTTGTTAAGTGTATTCAGTCCACGGGTCATCCATTACTTATGGGATATATTCCCCTTCCCAACAGGAAGTTGCAAGAGGATCACCCAAGCAGAGCTGCTATATAGCTCCTCCCCTCACATGTCATATCCAGTCATTCTCTTGCAACTCAACTAGATAGGAGGTTGTGAGAGGTCTGTGGTGTTTTTATACTTGGTTTATTTCTTCAATCAAAAGTTTGTTATTTTAAATGGCACCGGAGTGTGACGTTTGTTCTCAGGCAGTATTTGGAAGAAGAATCTGCCTGCGTTTTCTATGATCTTAGCAGAAGTAACTAAGATCCACTGGCTGTTCTCGCACATTCTGAGGAGTGGGGTAACTTTCAGAAAGGGAATAGCGTGTGGGGAAATCCTGCAAACAAGGTATGTGCAGTAAATAATTTTTCTAAGGAATGGAATTGACTAAGAAAATACTGCTGATACCGATGTAATGTAAGTAAAGCCTTTTAATACAGTGAAAGCGACTGTTAACAGGCTGATTTAAATATGTACAATAAAGTAATTTTCTAAGGAATGGAATTTGACTGAGAAAATGCTATTAATACTGAAGTGATGTTATAAGCCTTAAATGCAGTAGGGAGACTGGTATCAGGCTTATCAATAGAGATACATACTCCTTAACAAAAGGATGTTTAAAAAGATTTTACTGGCATGTTTAATCATTTTGTGAGGTACATTGGTGATAAAACTTATTGGGGCATAAATTTTTTCCACATGGCTGACCGGTTTTTCTGCATAGAAACAGTTAACTGAAACTCCCTATGTTGTAATATTGAGTAGGAGGGGCCTATTTTAGCGCTTTTTTTTGACGCAGTGAAAATTTAGGCTTAGTCTTCCTGCTTCTTCCTGCATGACCCAGGTCGTCTCCAGAGAGCTTAAGGGACTTCAAAAGTCATTTTGAGGGAGGTCATCAGTCACAGCAGACCTGTGACAGTGGTTTTTGGACTGTATTAAAAAACGTTTTTTTCTTTACTGCTTATAAAAAACCGTTTTGGGTGTTAAGGGGTTAATCATCCATTTGCAAGTGGGTGCAATGCTCTGCTAACTTAATACATTTACTGTGAAAATTTTGTTGCTATAACTGATTTGGTTCATTGTTATTTCAACTGTGACAGCTTTTGGTGCTTCTTAAAGGCACAGTAGCGTTTTTCTTTATTGCTTGTAAAAATGTTTACAGTGTTTTCCAAGTCTGCTAGTTTTATTGCTAGTCTGTTTAAACATGTCTGACACAGATGAATCGTTTTGTTCACTATGTTTAAAGGCCAGTGTGGAGCCCCATAGAAAACATAATTTATGTAAGAACTTACCTGATAAATTCATTTCTTTCATATTAGCAAGAGTCCATGAGCTAGTGACGTATGGGATATACATTCCTACCAGGAGGGGCAAAGTTTCCCAAACCTCAAAATGCCTATAAATACACCCCTCACCACACCCACAATTCAGTTTAACGAATAGCCAAGAAGTGGGGTGATAAAAAAAGTGCGAAAGCATATAAAATAAGGAATTGGAATAATTGTGCTTTATACAAAATCAAAACCACCACAAAAAAAGGGCGGGCCTCATGGACTCTTGCTAATATGAAAGAAATGAATTTATCAGGTAAGTTCTTACATAAATTATGTTTTCTTTCATGTAATTAGCAAGAGTCCATGAGCTAGTGACGTATGGGATAATGACTACCCAAGATGTGGATCTTTCCACACAAGAGTCACTAGAGAGGGAGGGATAAAATAAAGACAGCCAATTCCTGCTGAAAATAATCCACACCCAAAATAAAGTTTAACGAAAAACATAAGCAGAAGATTCAAACTGAAACCGCTGCCTGAAGTACTTTTCTACCAAAAACTGCTTCAGAAGAAGAAAATACATCAAAATGGTAGAATTTAGTAAAAGTATGCAAAGAGGACCAAGTTGCTGCTTTGCAGATCTGGTCAACCGAAGCTTCATTCCTAAACGCCCAGGAAGTAGACACTGACCTAGTAGAATGAGCTGTAATCCTTTGAGGCGGAGTTCTACCCGACTCGACATAAGCATGATGAATTAAAGATTTCAACCAAGATGCCAAAGAAATGGCAGAAGCTTTCTGGCCTTTTCTGGAACCGGAAAAGATAACAAATAGACTAGAAGTCTTACGGAAAGATTTCGTAGCTTCAACATAATATTTCAAAGCTCTAACAACATCCAAAGAATGTAACGATTTCTCCTTAGAATTCTTAGGATTAGGACAAAATGAAGGAACCACAATTTCCCTACTAATGTTGTTGGAATTCACAACTTTAGGTAAAAATTCAAAAGAAGTTCGCAACACCGCCTTATCCTGATGAAAAATCAGAAAAGGAGACTCACAAGAAAGAGCAGATAATTCAGAAACTCTTCTGGCAGAAGAGATGGCCAAAAGGAACAAAACTTTCCAAGAAAGTAATTTAATGTCTAATGAATGCATAGGTTCAAACGGAGGAGCTTGAAGAGCCCCCAGAACCAAATTCAAACTCCAAGGAGGAGAAATTGACTTAATGACAGGTTTTATACGAACCAAAGCTTGTACAAAACAATGAATATCAGGAAGAATAGCAATCTTTCTGTGGAAAAGAACAGAAAGAGCAGAGATTTGTCCTTTCAAGGAACTTGCAGACAAACCCTTATCTAAACCATCCTGAAGAAACTGTAAAATTCTCGGTATTCTAAAAGAATGCCAAGAAAAATGATGAGAAAGACACCAAGAAATATAAGTCTTCCAGACTCTATAATATATCTCTCTAGATACAGATTTACGAGCCTGTAACATAGTATTAATCACAGAGTCAGAGAAACCTCTTTGACCAAGAATCAAGCGTTCAATCTCCATACCTTTAAATTTAAGGATTTCAGATCCTGATGGAAAAAGGGACCTTGTGACAGAAGGTCTGGTCTTAACGGAAGAGTCCACGGTTGGCAAGATGCCATCCGGACAAGATCTGCATACCAAAACCTGTGAGGCCATGCCGGAGCTACCAGCAGAACAAACGAGCATTCCTTCAGAATCTTGGAGATTACTCTTGGAAGAAGAACTAGAGGCGGAAAGATATAGGCAGGATGATACTTCCAAGGAAGTGATAATGCATCCACTGCCTCCGCCTGAGGATCCCGGGATCTGGACAGATACCTGGGAAGTTTCTTGTTTAGATGGGACGCCATCAGATCTATTTCTGGAAGTTCCCACATTTGAACAATCTGAAGAAATACCTCTGGGTGAAGAGACCATTCGCCCGGATGCAACGTTTGGCGACTGAGATAATCCGCTTCCCAATTGTCTATACCTGGGATATGAACCGCAGAGATTAGACAGGAGCTGGATTCCGCCCAAACCAAAATTCGAGATACTTCTTTCATAGCCAGAGGACTGTGAGTCCCTCCTTGATGATTGATGTATGCCACAGTTGTGACATTGTCTGTCTGAAAACAAATGAACGATTCTCTCTTCAGAAGAGGCCAAAACTGAAGAGCTCTGAAAATTGCACGGAGTTCCAAAATATTGATCGGTAATCTCACCTCCTGAGATTCCCAAACTCCTTGTGCTGTCAGAGATCCCCACACAGCTCCCCAACCCGTGAGACTTGCATCTGTTGAAATTACAGTCCAGGTCGGAAGCACAAAAGAAGCCCCCTGAATTAAACGATGGTGATCTGTCCACCATGTTAGAGAGTGTCGAACAATCGGTTTTAAAGATATTGTTTGAGATATCTTCGTGTAATCCTTGCACCATTGCTTCAGCATACAGAGCTGAAGAGGTCGCATGTGAAAACGAGCAAAGGGGATCGCGTCCGATGCAGCAGTCATAAGACCTAGAATTTCCATGCATAAGGCTACCGAAGGGAATGATTGTGACTGAAGGTTTCGACAAGCTGCAATCAATTTTAGACGTCTCTTGTCTGTTAAAGACAGAGTCATGGACACTGAATCCATCTGGAAACCCAGAAAGGTTACCCTTGTCTGAGGAATCAAAGAACTTTTTGGTAAATTGATCCTCCAACCATGATCTTGAAGAAACAACACAAGTCGATTCGTATGAGATTCTGCTAAATGTAAAGACTGAGCAAGTACCAAGATATCGTCCAAATAAGGAAATACCACAATACCCTGTTCTCTGATTACAGACAGAAGGGCACCGAGAACCTTTGTAAAAATTCTTGGAGCTGTAGCTAGGCCAAACGGCAGAGCCACAAACTGGTAATGCTTGTCCAGAAAAGAGAATCTCAGGAACTGATAATGATCTGGATGAATCGGAATATGCAGATATGCATCCTGTAAATCTATTGTGGACATATAATTTCCTTGCTGAACAAAAGGCAAGATAGTCCTTACAGTTACCATTTTGAACGTTGGTATCCGTACATAACGATTCAATATTTTTAGATCCAGAACTGGTCTGAAGGAGTTCTCCTTCTTTGGTACAATGAAGAGATTTGAATAAAACCCCATCCCCTGTTCCGGAACTGGAACTGGCATAATTACTCCAGTTAACTCTAGATCTGAAACACATTTCAGAAACGCTTGAGCTTTTACTGGATTTACTGGGACACGGGAAAGAAAAAATCTCTTTGCAGGAGGTCTCATCTTGAAACCAATTCTGTACCCTTCTGAAACAATGTTCTGAATCCAAAGATTGTGAACAGAATTGATCCAAATTTCCTTGAAAAAACGTAACCTGCCCCCTACCAGCTGAGCTGGAATGAGGGCCGCACCTTCATGTGGACTTAGAAGCAGGCTTTGCCTTTCTAGCTGGCTTGGATTTATTCCAGACTGGAGATGGTTTCCAAACTGAAACTGCTCCTGAGGATGAAGGATCAGTCTTTTGTTCTTTGTTGAAACGAAAGGAACGAAAACGATTATTAGCCCTACTTTTACCTTTAGATTTTTTATCCTGTGGTAAAAAAGTTCCTTTCCCACCAGTAACAGTTGAAATGATGGAATCCAACTGAGAACCAAATAATTTGTTACCCTGGAAAGAAATAGAAAGTAAAGTTGATTTAGAAGCCATATCAGCATTCCAAGTTTTAAGCCATAAAGCTCTTCTAGCTAAAATAGCTAGAGACATAAACCTGACATCAACTCTGATAATATCAAAAATGGCATCACAGATAAAATTATTAGCATGCTGTAGAAGAATAATAATATCATGAGAATCACGATGTGTTACTTGTTGCGCTAAAGTTTCCAACCAAAAAGTTGAAGCTGCAGCAACATCAGCCAAAGATATAGCAGGTCTAAGAAGATTACCTGAACACAGATAAGCTTTTCTTAGAAAGGACTCAATTTTCCTATCTAGAGGATCCTTAAACGAAGTACCATCTGACGTAGGAATAGTAGTACGTTTAGCAAGGGTAGAAATAGCCCCATCAACTTTAGGGATTTTGTCCCAAAATTCCAATCTGTCAGACGGCACAGGATATAAATGCTTAAAACGTTTAGAAGGAGTAAATGAATTACCCAATTTATCCCATTCTTTGGAAATTACTGCAGAAATAGCATTAGGAACAGGAAAAACTTCTGGAATAACCACAGGAGCTTTAAATACCTTATCCAAACGTTTAGAATTAGTATCAAGAGGACCAGAATCCTCTATTTCTAAAGCAATTAGTACTTCTTTAAGTAAAGAACGAATAAATTCCATTTTAAATAAATATGAAGATTTATCAGCATCAACCTCAGAAACAGAATCCTCTGAACCAGAGGAGTCATCAGAATCAGAATGATGATGTTCATTTAAAAATTCATCTGTAGGGAGAGAAGTTTTAAAAGATTTTTTACGTTTACTAGAAGGAGAAATAACAGACATAGCCTTCATTATGGATTCAGAAACAAAATCTCTTATATTATCAGGAACATTCTGCACCTTAGATGTTGAAGGAACTGCAACAGGCAATGGTACTTTACTAAAGGAAATATTATCTGCTTTAACAAGTTTGTCATGACAATCAATACAAACAACAGCTGGAGAAATGGCTACCAAAAGTTTACAGCAGATGCACTTAGCTTTGGTAGATTCAGCACTTGACAGCGATTTTCCTGTAGTATCTTCTGACTCAGATGCAACGTGAGACATCTTGCAATATGTAAGAGAAAAAACAACATATATATAAAGCAAAATTGATCAAATTCCTTAAATGACAGTTTCAGGAATGGGAAAAAATGCCAAGAACAAGCCTCTAGCAACCAGAAGCAATAAAAAATGAAACTTAAATAATTGAGGAGACTAAAGCGACGCCCATATTATTTGGCGCCTAAATGCTTTTGGCGCCAAAATGACGCCACATCCGGAACGCCGACATTTTTGGCGCGAAATAACGTCAAAAATGACGTAACTTCCGGCGACACGTATGACGCCGGAAACGGAAATAGAATTTTGCGCCAAAAAAGTCCGCGCCAAAAATGACGTAATAAAATGAAGCATTTTCAGCCCCCGCGAGCCTAATAGCCCACCGGAAAGAGTCAAATTTTTGAAGGTAAGAAAAAATGAATAAATCAAAAATGCATTATCCCAAATATGAAACTGACTGTCTGAAAATAAGGAAAGTTGAACATTCTGAGTCAAGGCAAATAAATGTTTGAATACATATATTTAGAACTTTATAAACAAAGTGCCCAACCATAGCTTGGAGTGTCACAGAAAATAAGACTTACTTACCCCAGGACACTCATCTACATATAGCAGATAGCCAAACCAGTACTGAAACGAGAATCAGCAGAGGTAATGGTATATATAAGAGTATATCGTCGATCTGAAAAGGGAGGTAAGAGATGAATCTCTACGACCGATAACAGAGAACCTATGAAATAGACCCTGTAGAAGGAGATCACTGCATTCAAATAGGCAATACTCTTCTCACATCCCTCTGACATTCACTGCACGCTGAGAGGAAAACCGGGCTCCAACTTGTTGCGGAGCGCATATCAACGTAGAATCTAGCACAAACTTACTTCACCACCTCCATCGGAGGCAAAGTTTGTAAAACTGAATTGTGGGTGTGGTGAGGGGTGTATTTATAGGCATTTTGAGGTTTGGGAAACTTTGCCCCTCCTGGTAGGAATGTATATCCCATACGTCACTAGCTCATGGACTCTTGCTAATTACATGAAAGAAATATGTGTACTAAATGTATTGATTTCACTTTAAATAATAAAGGTCAGTCTTTATCTATAAAAGAATTATCACCAGACAACGAGGGGGAAGTTATGCCGACTAACTCTCCTCACGTGTCAGTACCTTCGCCTCCCGCTCAGGAGGCGCGTGATATTGTGGAGCCAAGTGCATCAGGGGCGTCCATACAAATCACTTTACAAGACATGGCTACTATTATGAATAATACCCTGACAGAAGTATTATCTAAATTACCAGAATTAAGAGGCAAGCGCGATTGCTCTGGGGTAAGAATAGAGCGCGCTGGTGCTACAAGAGCCATGTCCGATACTGCGTCACAGTTTGCAGAACATGAGGACGGAGAGCTTCATTCTGTAGGTGACGGATCTGATCCTGGGAAACCGGATTCAGAGATTTCTAATTTTAAATTTAAGCTTGAGAACCTCCGTGTATTGCTAGGGGAGGTTTTAGCGGCTCTGAATGACTGTAACACAGTTGCAATTCCAGAGAAATTATGTAGGCTGGATAGATACTATGCAGTACCGGTGTGTACTGATGTTTTTCCTATACCTAAAAGGCTTACAGAAATTATTAGCAAGGAGTGGGATAGACCTGGTGTGCCCTTTTCCCCACCTCCTATATTTAGAAAAATGTTTCCAATAGACGCCACTACACGGGACTTATGGCAGACGGTCCCTAAGGTGGAGGGAGCAGTTTCCACTTTAGCTAAGCGTACCACTATCCCGGTGGAGGATAGTTGTGCTTTTTCGGATCCAATGGATAAAAAATTGGAAGGTTACCTTAAGAAAATGTTTGTTCTACAAGGTTTTATTTTACAGCCCCTTGCATGCATTGCGCCTGTCACTGCTGCTGCGGCATTCTGGTTTGAGTCTCTAGAAGAGGCCATTCACTCAGCTCCATTGGATGAAATTATGGACAAGCTTAAAGCACTTAAGCTAGCTAATGCATTTGTTTCTGATGCCATTGTACATTTAACTAAACTAACGGCTAAGAACTCCGGATTTGCCATCCAGGCGCGCAGAGCGTTATGGCTTAAATCCTGGTCAGCTGATGTAACTTCTAAATCTAAATTGCTTAATATTCCTTTCAAGGGGCAAACCTTATTCGGGCCCGGCTTGAAAGAAATTATCGCTGACATTACTGGAGGTAAGGGTCATACTCTTCCTCAGGACAGGGCCAAATCAAAGGCCAAACAGTCTAATTTTCGTGCCTTTCGAAACTTCAAGGCAGGAGCAACGTCAACTTCCTCCGCCCCAAAACAGGAAGGAACCGTTGCTCGTTACAGACAGGCCTGGAAAACTAACCAGTCCTGGAACAAGGGCAAGCAGGCGAGAAAGCCTACTACTGCCCCTAAGACAGCATGAAGGGATGGCCCCCTATCCGGAAACGGATCTAGTGGGGGGCAGACTTTCTCTCTTCGCCCAGGCGTGGGCAAGAGATGTCCAGGATCCCTGGGCGTTGGAGATCATATCTCAGGGATATCTTCTGGACTTCAAGGCTTCCCCTCCTCAAGGGAGATTTCATCTTTCAAGGTTATCAGAAAACCAGATAAAGAAAGAGGCATTCCTACGCTGCGTACAAGACCTCCTAGTAATGGGGGTGATCCACCCAGTTCCGCGGATGGAACAAGGACAGGGATTTTATTCAAATCTGTTCGTGGTTCCCAAGAAAGAGGGTACCTTCAGACCAATTTTGGACCTAAATATCTTAAACAAATTCCTAAGAGTTCCATCATTCAAAATGGAAACTATTCGGACCATCCTACCCATGATCCAAGAGGGTCAGTACATGACCACAGTGGACTTAAAGGATGCCTACCTTCACATACCGATTCACAAAGATCATCGTCGGTTCCTAAGATTTGCCTTTCTAGACAGGCATTACCAATTTGTAGCTCTCCCCTTCGGGTTGGCTACGGCCCCGAGAATCTTTACAAAGGTTCTGGGCTCTCTTCTGGCGGTCCTAAGACCACGAGGCATAGCGGTGGCTCCGTATCTAGACGACATCCTGATACAGACGTCAAGCTTTCAAATTGCCAAGTCTCATACAGAGATAGTTCTGGCATTTCTGAGGTCGCATGGGTGGAAGGTGAACGTGGAAAAGAGTTCTCTATCACCACTCACAAGAGTCTCCTTCCTAGGGACTCTGATAGATTCTGTAGAAATGAAAATTTACCTGACGGAGGCCAGGTTATCAAAACTTTTAAATGCTTGCCGTGTCCTTCATTCCATTCCACGCCCGTCAGTGGCTCAGTGCATGGAAGTAATCGGCTTAATGGTAGCGGCAATGGACATAGTGCCATTTGCGCGCCTGCATCTCAGACCGCTGCAATTGTGCATGCTAGGTCAGTGGAATGGGGATTACTCGGATTTGTCCCCGCTACTAAACCTGGATCAAGAGACCAGAGATTCTCTTCTCTGGTGGCTATCTCGGGTCCATCTGTCCAAGGGTATGACCTTTCGCAGGCCAGATTGGACGATTGTAACAACAGATGCCAGCCTTCTAGGCTGGGGCGCAGTCTGGAATTCCCTGAAGGCTCAGGGATTGTGGACTCAGGAGGAGAAACTCCTCCCAATAAATATTCTGGAGTTAAGAGCAATATTCAATGCTCTTCTAGCTTGGCCTCAGTTAGCAACACTGAGGTTCATCAGATTTCAGTCGGACAACATCACGACTGTGGCTTATATCAACCATCAAGGGGGAACCAGGAGCTCCCTAGCGATGTTAGAAGTCTCAAAGATAATTCGCTGGGCAGAGTCTCACTCTTGCCACTTGTCAGCGATCCACATCCCAGGCGTGGAGAACTGGGAGGCGGACTTTCTAAGTCGTCAGACTTTTCATCCGGGGGAGTGGGAACTCCATCCGGAGGTATTTGCTCAACTGGTCCTTCGTTGGGGCAAACCAGAACTGGATCTCATGGCGTCTCGCCAGAACGCCAAACTTCCTTGTTACGGATCCAGGTCCAGGGACCCGGGAGCGACGCTGATAGATGCTCTAGCAGCTCCTTGGTTCTTCAACATGGCTTATGTGTTTCCACCGTTTCCTCTGCTCCCTCGACTGATTGCCAAGATCAAACAGGAGAGAGCATCTGTGATTCTGATAGCGCCTGCGTGGCCACGCAGGACCTGGTATGCAGACCTAGTGGACATGTCGTCCTGTCCACCATGGACTCTACCTTTGAGGCAAGACCTTCTAATACAAGGTCCTTTCAATCATCCAAATCTAATTTCTCTGAGACTGACTGCGTGGAGATTGAACGCTTGATCCTATCAAAGCATGGCTTCTCCGAGTCAGTTATTGATACCTTGATACAGGCACGAAAGCCTGTTACCAGAAAAATCTACCATAAGATATGGCGTAAATACCTGTATTGGTGCGAATCCAAGAGTTACTCATGGAGTAAGGTTAGGATTCCAAGGATATTGTCCTTTCTCCAACAGGGTTTGGAAAAAGGCTTATCAGCTAGTTCTTTAAAGGGACAGATTTCTGCTCTGTCTATTCTTTTGCACAAGCGTCTGGCAGAAGTTCCAGACGTCCAGGCCTTTTGTCAAGCCTTAGCTAGGATTAAGCCTGTGTTTAAAACTGTTGCTCCTCCGTGGAGCTTAAACTTAGTTCTTAAAGTTCTTCAAGGAGTTCCGTTTGAACCCCTTCATTCCGTTGATATTAAACTTTTATCTTGGAAAGTTCTGTTTTTGATGGCTATTTCCTCGGCTCGAAGGGTCTCGGAGTTATCCGCCTTACATTGTGATTCTCCTTATCTGATTTTCCATTCAGACAAGGTAGTTCTACGTACTAAACCTGGGTTTTTACCTAAGGTAGTCTCTAACAGGAATATCAATCAGGAGATTGTTGTTCCGTCATTATGTCCTAATCCTTCTTCAAAGAAGGAAAGACTTTTGCACAATCTGGACGTAGTCCGTGCCCTGAAGTTCTATTTACAGGCAACTAGGGATTTTCGTCAAACTTCTTCACTGTTTGTTGTTTACTCTGGGCAGAGGAGAGGTCAAAAAGCTTCGGCAACCTCTCTCTCCTTTTGGCTTCGTAGCATAATACGCTTAGCCTATGAGACTGCTGGACAGCAGCCCCCTGAAAGAATTACAGCTCATTCCACTAGAGCTGTGGCTTCCACCTGGGCCTTTAAGAATGAGGCCTCTGTTGAACAGATTTGCAAGGCTGCGACTTGGTCTTCGCTTCACACTTTTTCAAAATTTTACAAATTTGACACTTTTGCTTCTTCGGAGGCTGTTTTTGGGAGAAAGGTTCTACAGGCAGTGGTTCCTTCCGTTTAAGTTCCTGCCTTGTCCCTCCCATCATCCGTGTACTTAGCTTTGGTATTGGTATCCCATAAGTAATGGATGACCCGTGGACTGAATACACTTAACAAGAGAAAACATAATTTATGCTTACCTGATAAATTTATTTCTCTTGTAGTGTATTCAGTCCACGGCCCGCCCTGTCTTTTTTAAGGCAGTTCTAAATTTTAATTAATACTCCAGTCACCACTGCACCCTATGGTTTCTCCTTTCTCGTCTTGTTTCGGTCGAATGACTGGATATGACATGTGAGGGGAGGAGCTATATAGCAGCTCTGCTTGGGTGATCCTCTTGCAACTTCCTGTTGGGAAGGGGAATATATCCCATAAGTAATGGATGACCCGTGGACTGAATACACTACAAGAGAAATAAATTTATCAGGTAAGCATAAATTATGTTTTTATATAAACAAGCCTAAAGGAGCAATTTGCCATACATCTAATACTCTTCTGCTGCTGATATAACAAATCATTGGAAACACATTAATGAGAAACACATTTTATACTGTATTGTCCCTTTAAGAGCATAACACAGATCACCCCTTTAAGAATTTAACAGAGATCATTACAATGTTTTATTGAATTAGAACATTGTTTATAAAATATCCCCAGCATCCCTAGAATGATGCCATCAACTGTTCATAGGCTGTACCAATTTACCCATATTTTTCCTGGTTGGAAGAGAGCTTATCTAACCTCTGATTATGATCTGAAACCTTTGAGTTGTCATCATATGTAAGAAACTGGTTTAGCTAATTATCTTCTTTTTTCCCCTACAGGTTTGGGAGTAATTGTATCACAAGTGAAGGAGGTACATCTATTGCACGTGCTTTGCAGCATAATAAGAATATTCAAGATATTGGGCAAGTACATTATTTATGAATTAGATAGTTTACACTATGATGTGTTTATTTTGAAATCTGATCTGAAAAATCTGCCTGTTAGCTTTGACATTTCTGTTTAATTAACAGAAAACCTGATTAGGTAATTTGCTACACAGTTTGGAAGATAAACTGCTGCAGGAATAATAGATAAACTTTATTGAGAACTGTGTAACTTGTTGTTGTTGTGGTGTCTTTAAGTATATTGATTTTCCTTGCAGGAAATCTTGAAGTTATTACTTTTGTTTCCATTAAATTCCAGGGTAAAGTTGATTCTTCTCTTTAATAGTCCATGACAAGTTACTTCCTGACTGAACTTGATGGATAATCTGTCTTTATCTGAGACCAAAAGGAGTTCTTCAAACAAAAGCATTTGCTCAGATTCAATTCTAAACCCACCATTCTAAATGTTTGTAATGAGAATGAACAGGTATATCTGGGTCACAATGACTGTTTTGCTCCATTTCTGCAAGAAGCAATGGACACATTTACCATCTTGTCCACTTAACAAAATGAATTGTTGATGCTAATTTCTCCAACATTTTCATCTAAACTGTAATTCTCAAATAACTGTAAAGCAACTGGTTCGATATAAGATAATTTTCTTCTTTGGTACTAAAAACCATTCCTAAGCATACAGGCTCCTGACTCAGTCTTAACAGGCTTTTTTTTCTCTGTTTTATATCTAACAATGGTACTGAAGCAATTTCCCAGAGCTGGTTACAAGTAAAATGCCATCTAGATTATGAAAAACAAAAGTTTTCTTCCAAATTTGTGGAACTAGTATCTTGTTGAAAGCTCTTGGAGACAAATGAATGTAAAATTAATTGGAGACAAAGTGATAATTCTGAGTAGTTGTTGCCAACCACCAATATTGCACATTCTTGTCTACCACTGGAATATGGAAGTAGGCATTCTTGGGGCGATAAATCAGAAATGCATGTAGGATTAGTTCCAGGATAAACTTTTTTCATCACAACATATTTAAGGATCTCAGGTCTAATACACGCTGCCATGACCCATATGTTTTCCTTATCTGGAAAAGTTGAGTGTAGAATCCCTGCATTAGCTGGGACACGGGACCTCCCTTTATTACTTTTGACAACCCTTTTCCTGGATCTGCTAAAAGTGATTTTATATGCAAAGTAGAACATATTATTACCCTTAAATTTTATTTTGTGATTCAGACAGAGTATACAATTTAAAAAAAAAATCTCCAATTTACTTTTAGTAAATTTGCTTTGTTCCCATGGTAATTTTTGTCGAACAGATAGCTATGTAGGTGTCTAGAGCACTAGATGGCAAAAAATAGTGCTGCCACCTAGTGTTCTTGCAAATGGATAACATACTTGCAAAACTTCTCCCATATAGTGATCCAGACATGCATGCTCCTAAACTTTTTTCAACAAAAGGTATTAAGAGAACAAAGGAAAATTTAGAATAGAAATAAATTAGAAAGTTGTTTAAAATTGCTTGCTTTACTTGAATCATGATAGAAAATATTTGGGTTTTATGTCCCTTTCAATGTTTGTTTTCTAACGGAAAAAAACCCTTAAAATGATAAACAGTGCCAACTAATCTGAAATTGAACCAACCTAAATATTTTTGTAAAGGGATAAAAAAAAAAAATCTATTGTGAAAAGATTTTGGTATTAACATCATCATTGTGACTTATTTTAATGGGTTTAGGAGAGCCTACAAGATCTTCTACTATTGGGACTGCACATAAGAATTTCAGCCAGAATGAACACTGAAGTTCTCTGCTGGCACAACACTGTACAGTATCTGTTTAAAAGAGAAAGAGACTGATCTTCTGCACTTATCTTTAGCAAAAAAAATACTCTTACTTCCTGTCATCGTAGGGTGTCTAATTATTTCCCAGCAACTCAAATGGGAATCTGAATATGTTTACCCTGGAAATAAAATCTGCATGTGGAGCGGGTAAAGTAGAAAGGGTAGTAATTTCTTGGGACCCAGATTCCTGAGAAGTAGATTGCTCAGAAGGGCTAATAGTGCTATGAGTATTAGCAGGTTTGTCTCCCTTCTTAGACTTTAGTGTTTTCAAATGGAACAAAATTGAGCAGGCGGGCAAACCACAGCCTCCTCAGAATATAAACAGGAATTAATCAGTACAGAAGGAGCGGAACCTTCTAATGTAGTATCAGAGTCCTCCATAGCTTTGTATATACCCACAGGACAAACAAAAAGAAACACTTTTATTTAAAAAACAACACCTTAATACTCCCAATGGCTGGGGCACTCACCACCTCCTAGACCCAGACAGCCATTTGGAGTTTGCTATTGCCTGAACTTAACCCGTGCATCTCAGGAGTAAACCGCTGTACTGGTGCACGTCATCTGATGTGTGTGATTTTATCTGTGTGTTTATTTTTTAGCTTGTGAGTGGGGAATGGACCTCCAATTCTGCTCCTTTCTCTTTTTGTAATAAAGTGCTGTTTATACTGTGTGCAGCCTTGTCCTTCTTTAACAGGTTTAACTTTTTGTGGTTCCTGTTCTCTTTATTGCTCTACTTGGATATACAGATTAAATATGTGGCATAAATAGTATAACATTAAATAATTTACTGTATATGTGTGTGTATATAGAGAGGAACTAATATATTAAAGTGAAGGTAAACTTTGATGAATGAAAGACGTTTTTTAAAAATACTATTAAAAACAGGGGCACTTTCATTCATCAAAGTTTACAAAGCAGCCATTTTTATTAAAAACTTACCTTTTTTTTCTTTTCACAGCCAGAGCAGCTTCCCCCACCTGGATTTCCTCTCTTCACACATCAGCAATGACTAATCCAGCTTCCTCTAATCACGGCTTTCCCACCAGGGTGGTCATTGCTTGAGGCCATGCTGTGATTGGAGGAAGCCGGATTAGTCATTGCTGGCGTGTGAAGAGAGGATTTCCAGGAGGGGGAAGCTGCTCTGGCTGTGCAAAGAAGAGAGGTAAGTTTTTAATCAAAACGGCTGATTTGTAAACTTTGATGAATGAAAGTGCACCTGTTTTTAATAGTATTTTTAAAAAATGGGCTTTCATTCATCAAAGTTTACCTTCACTTTTAAGTATGAAAAATAAATTTCAACCCTCTTCCTAAGATGTCTTGAGTGAATATGTCCCATAAAAGGACACTCATTTTCATTAGAGCACTTTCTTTTACTATGTGATTAAACCATGCTAATTAGTAGAATACATATTCAGTTGTTCTTCCGTGTCAGTTCAGATGAGGCTGCCGCTTGTGAACAAATAAGAAGCAAGTATACATGCGTATGGTCCAATCACTGATCATATACTAATCTGAAGCTGATAGGGGGTGTTCCAGAAGAGCAAATAAATAGAATTAGTTTAAAAATAAAATGATGTAATGAAATGGAACTTTAGTTTTTACTTTAATTTTTTTGTCAAGTAATCTTTTTCCAAACTACCGCCTGCAACCTATTTAGCTTATTTGTTTTGTATTTGCAGAATGTGGGGGAACAACATTGGTGATGAAGGAGCCATTGCTTTTGCAGAGGCAATAAAGCACCACCCAGGCTTGGCCAAGCTAAGGTATTTACATTCTGTATATAGTTGTGGGCGTAAGAGCATCTGAATATCTGGGGAATAACGTTTTAAGAAGAGATGGTGGAAAGAGACTGGATAATTCTGCCAGGTTAGGTAGGAGATAAGAAAACTCACTTCTATGTTGTTTGCAGTAGTGGGCAGCAGGTAGGGTTTTTCTTGGAGATGCACATATGCTTATGCACGTAGAGCGTGTATCATAATGAAATAGAAAATATAAGAAAATGTAAAAATGCTTAATGGCCATCTTAATAAATTAAGGGGGATTTACCCTGCAATAACCCCTTCCTGTTCAATTACTAATGCGCTAGCATATTGCCAATACTGTGTGTTTCATCATGGTCCAGTTGTAAACTTAAAGGGACACTTCTATTTCTTCATTGTGTATAAGGAATTGCAGAATACTTATTACATAGTTAGTTTGGAGAGTGCATAAAATGGCATGTAAGGTCATTTTATTGTATATGGCAGAATCAAGCGTTTTAATTTACCAGCCACTATTGATCATTTGTATACAATGTTGCAACTTTAAGTAATGTCACAGGCAGCTTGTAGAAGTGAAACTGAACTGCTGTTCGGGCACTTATTGACATACTGAATTTAATCCCTTTTGCTATTAACCCCTGCAATGCCATTAGTTATAAACCATCAACCCATATTCCAATTAACCCCGGCAATGCCAATATTGGTCTCCCTGCAACTATATTAACCTCTATCTCCCTTACCCATCAGTATAAGTACATTTGCTAGATTAGTGCTTTCCTTTCAGCAAGTTAGATATATTTTAAATTATATTATATATATAAATTATATAAATATATATATTATATTATATATATAAATTATATAAATTATATTAAAATGGTGTGTCATTGTGAACCGAATTTGCATATCTTACCCAGAATCCTTTGCTGCATTGGAAACAATGTATTCCAGAAGTTTTCTGTGGGAAAAACAAGCCTTCTGGCCTGTCTAGATTTGTTAATGAACTACACAATGAGTTATTTTCTCTATTTATTGCGCAGTGGAGGATTTTAAACTCACCTTTTACCTCCCCCTAATTTTAAATGTTGTTGTATTTTGACGGAAAACAACTTCACCCAGCAGTGATTCTAAATTTCTCCCAGCTGATGAGTAGCAATAACTATGAAACAGTCTGTCCTGGGATAGTTATGAATCACTGTACTTACCCTAGCTAAGCTTATAAGCTGTGTGAACAGCAATGCTTTGGCGTTAAGGGAATCTGCTGAAAAGCAGACTTGAAGTAAAAAGGTGTGTCATTGTGAACCAAATTTGCATATCTTACCCAGAATCCTTTGCTGCTCCTCTCTCTCCTCTCTCTCTCTTCTCTCTCGCTCCGCACAGTTAATGAATTTAGGAGTAAACTTTATTTCTCCAACATAGGTGTGTCCGGTCCACGGCGTCATCCTTACTTGTGGGATATTCTCTTCCCCAACAGGAAATGGCAAAGAGCCCAGCAAAGCTGGTCACATGATCCCTCCTAGGCTCCGCCTACCCCAGTCATTCTCTTTGCCGTTGTACAGGCAACATCTCCACGGAGATGGCTTAGAGTTTTTTAGTGTTTAACTGTAGTTTTTCATTATTCAATCAAGAGTTTGTTATTTTCAAATAGTGCTGGTACGTACTATTTACTCAGAAACAGAAAAGAGATGAAGAATTCTGTTTGTATGAGGAAAATGATTTTAGCAACCGTAACTAAAATCCATGGCTGTTCCACACAGGACTGTTGAGAGCAATTAACTTCAGTTGGGGGAACAGTTTGCAGTCTCTTGCTGCTTGAGGTATGACACATTCTAACAAGACGATGTAATGCTGGAAGCTGTCATTTTCCCTATGGGATCCGGTAAGCCATGTTTATTACGATTGTAAATAAGGGCTTCACAAGGGCTTATTTAAACTGTAGACTTTTTCTGGGCTAAATCGATTGTTTATTAACACATATTTAGCCTTGAGGAATCATTTTATCTGGGTATTTTGATATAATAATATCGGCAGGCACTGTTTTAGACACCTTATTCTTTAGGGGCTTTCCCCAAGCATAGGCAGAGTCTCATTTTCGCGCCGGTGTTGCGCACTTGTTTTTGAGAGGCATGGCATGCAGTCGCATGTGAGAGGAGCTCTGATACTTATAAAAGACTTCTGAAGGCGTCATTTGGTATCGTATTTCCCTTTGGGTTTGGTTGGGTCTCAGCAAAGCAGATACCAGGGACTGTAAAGGGGTTTAAAGCTTAAAACGGCTCCGGTTCCGTTATTTTAAGGGTTAAAGCTTCCAAAATTGGTGTGCAATATTTTCAAGGCTTTAAGACGCTGTGGTGAAAATTTGGTGAATTTTGAACAATTCCTTCATGTTTTTTCGCAATTGCAGTAATAAAGTGTGTTCAGTTTAAAATTTAAAGTGACAGTAACGGTTTTATTTTAAAACGTTTTTTGTACTTTCTGATCAAGTTTATGCCTGTTTAACATGTCTGAACTACCAGATAGACTGTGTTCTGAATGTGGGGAAGCCAGAATTCCTATTCATTTAAATAAATGTGATTTATGTGATAATGACAATGATGCCCAAGATGATTCCTCAAGTGAGGGGAGTAAGCATGGTACTGCATCATTCCCTCCTTCGTCTACACGAGTCTTGCCCACTCAGGAGGCCCCTAGTACATCTAGCGCGCCAATACTCCTTACTATGCAACAATTAACGGCTGTAATGGATAATTCTGTCAAAAACATTTTAGCCAAAATGAACCCTTGTCAGCGTAAGCGTGGCTGCTCTGTTTTAGTTACTGAAGAGCATGACGACGCTGATATTAATATCTCTGAAGGGCCCCTAACCCAATCTGAGGGGGCCAGGGAGGTTTTGTCTGAGGGAGAAATTACTGATTTAGGGAACATTTCTCAGCAGGCTGAATCTGATGTGATTACATTTAAATTTAAATTGGAACATCTCCGCATTTTGCTTAAGGAGGTATTATCCACTCTGGATGATTGTGAAAATTTAGTCATCCCAGAGAAACTATGTAAAATGGACAAGTTCCTAGAGGTGCCGGGGCTCCCAGAAGCTTTTCCTATACCCAAGCGGGTGGCGGACATTGTTAATAAAGAATGGGAAAGGCCCGGTATTCCTTTCGTCCCTCCCCCCATATTTAAAAAATTGTTTCCTATGGTCGACCCCAGAAAGGACTTATGGCAGTCAGTCCCCAAGGTCGAGGGAGCGGTTTCTACTTTAAACAAACGCACCACTATTCCAATAGAGGATAGTTGTGCTTTCAAAGATCCTATGGATAAAAAATTAGAAGGTTTGCTTAAAAAGATGTTTGTTCAGCAGGGTTACCTTCTACAACCCATTTCATGCATTGTCCCTGTCACTACTGCCGCATATTTCTGGTTTGATGAACTGCTTAAGGTGCTCGATAGTGACTCTCCTCCTTATGAGGAGATTATGGACAGAATCAATGCTCTCAAATTGGCTAATTCTTTCACTCTAGACGCCTCTTTGCAATTGGCTAAGTTAGCGGCTAAGAACTCTGGGTTTGCTATTGTGGCGCGCAGAGCGCTTTGGTTGAAATCTTGGTCGGCTGATGCGTCTTCCAAGAACAAGCTACTAAACATTCCTTTCAAGGGGAAAACGTTGTTTGGTCCTGACTTGAAAGAGATTATCTCTGATATCACTGGGGGTAAGGGCCACGCCCTTCCTCAGGATCGGCCTTTCAAGGCAAAAAATAGACCTAATTTTCGTCCCTTTCGTAAAAACGGACCAGCCCAAGGTGCTACGTCCTCTAAGCAAGAGGGTAATACTTCTCAGGCCAAGCCAGCTTGGAGACCAATGCAAGGCTGGAACAAGGGAAAGCAGGCCAAGAAACCTGCCACTGCTACCAAGACAGCATGAAATATTGGCCCCCGATCCGGGACCGGATCTGGTGGGGGGCAGACTCTCTCTCTTCGCTCAGGCTTGGGCAAGAGATGTTCTGGATCCTTGGGCGCTAGAAATAGTCTCCCAGGGTTATCTTCTGGAATTCAAGGGACTTCCCCCAAGGGGGAGGTTCCACAGGTCGCAGTTGTCTTCAGACCACATAAAAAGACAGGCGTTCTTACATTGTGTAGAAGACCTGTTAAAAATGGGAGTGATTCATCCTGTTCCATTAAGAGAACAAGGGATGGGGTTCTACTCCAATCTGTTCATAGTTCCCAAAAAAGAGGGAACGTTCAGACCAATCCTAGATCTCAAGATCTTAAACAAATTTCTCAAGGTCCCATCGTTCAAGATGGAAACCATTCGAACTATCCTTCCTTCCATCCAGGAAGGTCAATTCATGACCACGGTGGATTTAAAGGATGCGTATCTACATATTCCTATCCACAAGGAACATCATCGGTTCCTAAGGTTTGCATTCCTGGACAAACATTACCAGTTCGTGGCGCTTCCTTTCGGATTAGCCACTGCTCCAAGGATTTTCACAAAGGTACTAGGGTCCCTTCTAGCGGTGCTAAGACCAAGGGGCATTGCAGTAGTACCTTACCTGGACGACATTCTGATTCAAGCGTCGTCCCTTCCTCAAGCAAAGGCTCACACGGACATTGTCCTGGCCTTTCTCAGATCTCACGGCTGGAAAGTGAACGTGGAAAAGAGTTCTCTATCCCCGTCAACAAGGGTTCCCTTCTTGGGAACAATTATAGACTCCTTAGAAATGAGGATCTTTCTAACAGAGGCCAGAAAAACAAAGCTTCTGGACTCTTGTCGGATACTTCATTCCGTTCCTCTTCCTTCCATAGCTCAGTGCATGGAAGTGATCGGTTTGATGGTGGCGGCGATGGACATAGTTCCTTTTGCGCGCATTCATCTAAGACCATTACAACTGTGCATGCTCAGTCAGTGGAATGGGGACTATACAGACTTGTCTCCGAAGATACAAGTAAATCAGAGGACCAGAGACTCACTCCGTTGGTGGCTGTCCCTGGACAATCTGTCTCAAGGGATGATGTTCCACAGACCAGAGTGGGTCATTGTCACGACCGACGCCAGTCTGATAGGCTGGGGCGCGGTCTGGGGATCCCTGAAAGCTCAGGGTCTTTGGTCTCGGGAAGAATCTCTTCTACCGATAAATATTCTGGAACTGAGAGCGATATTCAATGCTCTCCAGGCCTGGCCCCAGCTTGCGAGGACCAGGTTCATACGGTTTCAATCAGACAACATGACGACTGTTGCGTACATCAACCATCAGGGGGGAACAAGAAGTTCCCTAGCGATGGAAGAAGTAACCAAAATTATTCTTTGGGCGGAGTCTCACTCCTGCCACCTGTCTGCTATCCACATCCCAGGAGTGGAAAATTGGGAAGCGGATTTTCTGAGTCGGCAGACATTGCATCCGGGGGAGTGGGAACTCCATCCGGAAATCTTTGCCCAAGTCACTCACCTGTGGGGCATTCCAGACATGGATCTGATGACCTCTCGTCAGAACTTCAAAGTTCCTTGCTACGGGGCCAGATCCAGGGATCCCAAGGCGGCTCTAGTGGATGCACTAGTAGCACCTTGGACCTTCAAACTAGCTTATGTGTTCCCGCCATTTCCTCTCATCCCCAGGCTGATAGCCAGGATCAAGCAGGAGAGGGCGTCGGTGATCTTGATAGCTCCTGCGTGGCCACGCAGGACTTGGTATGCAGATCTGGTGAATATGTCATCGGCTCCACCTTGGAAGCTACCTTTGAGACGAGACCTTCTTGTTCAGGGTCCGTTCGAACATCCGAATCTGGTTTCACTCCAGCTGACTGCTTGGAGATTGAACGCTTGATTTTATCGAAGCGAGGATTCTCAGATTCTGTTATCGATACTCTTGTTCAGGCCAGAAAGCCTGTGACTAGAAAGATTTACCACAAAATTTGGAAAAAATATATCTGTTGGTGTGAATCTAAAGGATTCCCTTGGGACAAGGTTAAGATTCCTAGGATTCTATCCTTCCTTCAAGAAGGATTGGACAAAGGATTATCTGCTAGTTCCCTGAAGGGACAGATTTCTGCCTTGTCGGTATTACTTCACAAAAAGCTGGCAGCTGTGCCAGATGTTCAAGCCTTTGTTCAGGCTCTGGTTAGAATCAAGCCTGTTTACAAACCTTTGACTCCTCCTTGGAGTCTCAATTTAGTTCTTTCAGTTCTTCAGGGGGTTCCGTTTGAACCCTTACATTCCGTTGATATTAAGTTATTATCTTGGAAAGTTTTGTTTTTAGTTGCGATTTCTTCTGCTAGAAGAGTCTCAGAATTATCTGCTCTGCAGTGTTCTCCTCCTTATCTGGTGTTCCATGCAGATAAGGTGGTTTTACGTACTAAACCTGGTTTTCTTCCAAAAGTTGTTTCTAACAAAAACATTAACCAGGAGATTATCGTACCTTCTCTGTGTCCAAAACCAGTTTCAAAGAAGGAACGTTTGTTGCACAATTTGGATGTTGTTCGCGCTCTAAAATTCTATTTAGATGCTACAAAGGATTTTAGACAAACATCTTCCTTGTTTGTTGTTTATTCAGGTACAAGGAGAGGTCAAAAAGCAACTTCTACCTCTCTCTCTTTTTGGATTAAAAGCATCATCAGATTGGCTTACGAGACTGCCGGACGGCAGCCTCCCGAAAGAATCACAGCTCATTCCACTAGGGCTGTGGCTTCCACATGGGCCTTCAAGAACGAGGCTTCTGTTGATCAGATATGTAGGGCAGCGACTTGGTCTTCACTGCACACTTTTACCAAATTTTACAAGTTTGATACTTTTGCTTCTTCTGAGGCTATTTTTGGGAGAAAGGTTTTGCAAGTCGTGGTGCCTTCCATTTAGGTGACCTGATTTGCTCCCTCCCTTCATCCGTGTCCTAAAGCTTTGGTATTGGTTCCCACAAGTAAGGATGACGCCGTGGACCGGACACACCTATGTTGGAGAAAACAGAATTTATGTTTACCTGATAAATTTCTTTCTCCAACGGTGTGTCCGGTCCACGGCCCGCCCTGGTTTTTTTTTTAATCAGGTCTGATATTTTATTTTCTTTAACTACAGTCACCACGGTACCATATGGTTTCTCCTATGCAAATATTCCTCCTTAACGTCGGTCGAATGACTGGGGTAGGCGGAGCCTAGGAGGGATCATGTGACCAGCTTTGCTGGGCTCTTTGCCATTTCCTGTTGGGGAAGAGAATATCCCACAAGTAAGGATGACGCCGTGGACCGGACACACCGTTGGAGAAAGAAATTTATCAGGTAAACATAAATTCTGTTTTTAATAATGTGCATTTTATGGAGAGTTGCTTTATTTAAAGGAATAGTAAAGTCTAAATTAAACTTTCATGAATCAGATAGGGCATGTAATTTTAAACAACTTTCTAATTTACTTTTATCATCAAATTTGCTTTGTTCTCTTGGTAGTCTTAGTTGAAAGCTAAACCTAGTTAGGCCCATATGCTAATTTCTAAGCCCTTGAAGGCCGCCTCTTATCTAAATGCATTTGACAGTTTTTCACAGTCAAGGAGCGTTAGATCATAGGTTTCCTATAAATAACATTGTGCTCACGCACGTGGAGTTATTTAAGACTCAGCACTAATTGCCTGAAATGCAAGTCTGTCTAAAGATCTGAGATAAGGAGGCAGTCTGCTGAAGCTTATATACAAGGTAATCACAGAGGTAAAAAGTATATTAATATAACAGTGTTGGTTATGCAAAATATAACAGTGTTTGGTAAATAAAGGGATTATCTATCTTTTTAAACATTAACATTTTTGGTGTTTATTATCCCTTTAAGTGTAATTACAAATGGACCTGTAAGTAATAGGTGCATATTAAAAATAGTTGGATAGACTCTTTATTTGATTTTGATGCCTGCATGAGCAGTGAAAAACCTTGTGTAATTGAATGACAAATTATACCACTGAAATAAGTTACCATGTTTAGCTGCGTATGTCTATTGCTGCTTTAACAAGAATATTTTCTGCTTGTAATTACGTAATCGCATTCCACACATTATTTTGAAAGTGGAGTGTGATTATGTAATTATACGCAAGCGCACACGGAGGTAGCAAAGCTTGATGAGGTAGCTAATTTATACAGAATACAGCTTTTCTGCTGTGAGCCATAAACATAGCATGGCTAAGGTTACATCTCTCAGCCAAAGTTAGCAGGTATATAATGTTTACTGTAAAATCCTATAACTAGGAAGTTGACAAAGGGCGCAAAAGTTGTTGGTGTGATAAGATTTTTTAGTACATTTTTAATTTTTTTGTAAAAATTGTGAAACCTAGGTTTCAAGTGAAAATTGTAAAACTTTTAAAATGATAAAAAAAATGTGTACAACCTAGGGATAAAATAGTTCACTAACTGTAAATATTAAGAACTTTAAAAAAACATTTTTTTTAAAAAAAATTGTTAAACTTTAGGGCTGGCACGTGAGTCATGTAACGCCTTGTAACGGTTATTTGCAGAGTTTTGAAATGTAACCCATTCACTATTGGGAATTTCATAGAAAATCTTGCCCAAAGTACCACAGGATTTATTATTATTTTTTTCCTGTAGTGTAGTGATCTCACATGACAGGTTTAAGGATGACAATGGAAGTCATTTTTTCCAGTTATTTTTAATGTGTTGTGCACATTTTAATTCCGTTCTCATGCAGTTTTTTATCGGTTATATTTTTTCACTCTTTCTCCTCAGTCTTGGTTGCAATGAGATCACAGATGAAGGTGGACAACATCTTGCAGCTGCTCTTCAACACAATGCCTCTTTGAGAATATTCTGGTAACTGTATTTTTTTATATAATGTGTTTTAAATAAACCTAATATTTTCTACACATCACAAGGTTTGGCAACTCCTGCGGCAGTGACGGTCTCCATAGGGTGTGGGTACAAGAGATGGCAAATGCTAGCCATGATCATACATTATGAGCCTAGGGCTAGGCAGTCACTGCTAAGAACAAATCTCTTTTGGCCATAGCCTCTTTTGCCCCACTGGTCATCACATGGTCAGTGTGAAAATGGCAGTTTGTCTAATTTGATAGACACCAGGAATAGAGTTATAAATGTGGGAAGTCACTGAAATTGCCTCTGTCAGCCAAAACCGCTAAACATACACCTGTGAGACCACATACCCTATCAAATATGGAGTCACTAGAACTCTAGATAATTTAATTGCCATTTTACATCAGGTTTAGTGTAATTTAAAGGCTGGGGGCACAAACAATTTGACTGTTTCTTAGCAGAAATGAAATCCATACATCCATTAGACGCTTAATAATAAATAGAAGACGCTCTTGTTTCCAGTGAAGGGTAACATGACACTATAGATGTTACATGATTGATAAAAAAAATCAGTGACTATTTAATCCACACGACAAAAAGCTCAAATAAAACGGTTTAGTCAAAAAAAGTGCACCACCCACTTAAACAAAATTAGCGAGCACATAGTTAATGGGAGTACCATTATAGCTGAGTCCCTTTTTCTTTAAATGATGGGTCACATGACCCTCTAGATATAATATGGTTAATGCAAAAACACAGATTTGTTCTCTTGCCCTGTACTTGCTTTAGAGTTAAAAAGTAATATTACTGATGGTTGCTGGATTTGTTGCTTTTAACCCTTTAAGGAACGGGCATTTCAGACTAAAACTTCCCCAAAAGACCAGAGCATTTTTGCCATCACTACATTTAAACAGAAATAGAGCCTTTTTTATATTTACCTATCAAAACTATATATTTTATTCTTAAACGGGAAGAGTCCACAGCTGCATTCATAACTTTTGGGAATTCGGAACCTGGCCACCAGGAGGAGGCAAAGAGTTTGAAGTAATCCTGTCAGCCTCTCAGTGAGAGCATGGATGAAGGCTAGAGTCTGGAGATGCAGAGAGAGTCTTTCTGCGAAACCATCCCGACTCATATTAACAGCTCCTTGGAAATCTATCTATCATCTATCTATTGGGTACTTATAGAGCGCAAACTAATCACCCGTGTGGGTCTCAAGGCGTTGACGAGTTTCGCTGCCTGCCTTTATTCACTCAAGTCCATGTCAGAAGCGAGGCCACTATCTGTCACACTTGAAGGGCCGTGTCCCTGTTCCATGGCGCAGATTCCGGTAAGATCGTTTCATTTTATTTTGATATGTGAATGTAATGTTAACGAAAGAAGGTAGGGTCCCAGTGGGACTCCTTTTATCTTAAAAAAGAAATCATGGGTTAATATCTCCTGAGGGGGGTTATTGAACAGGGGGGACTTTAATTATGTTTATTATGTGGTTCTATCTGCTAATGTGTAGTAATACTTAGGCTCAGGGCTTTTCGGAAACATAACGGCCTTATCATCAGTTGGCACGATTTCTTTAGATTTACGCGCTCTTTTTGTGACTTGCATGGTGCACCTCGTGACGGGGTGCGGTTACGTTGTTTTCCACTTCCTTATTCTGACTGTGTGGCGGCAGAGAAAGTCTGCTTGTTAGTTGTCTGGTTCTCAGGAGGTGGTGAGTGCCTCAGCCATTGGGGGTATAAAAAGGGTGCCAGTTAGTGTTTGTCATTTTTGAAAACCCAAAGTTATGGAGGATTCTGATTTTTTAAACATGGATATCTCCGATTCGGAGAATGCGTCTTGTGATGAATATGAAATGGCCCGGGTTATCCATGCCCATCAGTTATGTTCCGATTGCCGTTCTAGAGTAATCTCTTCTCCCGATTCAAGGATCTTAGAGTGCGTTGATCCATCCGCCCCCGAGGATTCCATGTCCTGTGAGGCGCGTGCCCCAGAACCTTCCTTTGCTACGCAAGCAGGTGCCCCTATGGCCTTTACTCCTTCTCTGGAAGGTGGCTTGATTCCTCCAGAGGTTACCGCACGGTTCCGCATGGCCATATCTATGGCGCTGGCTCATTTATATCTCACAAGTGAAATATTTTTAAGGTACTGTCCAGGTTCTGTCAACCAGGGCCCGTTGTGGGTGGGATTGCCTGATTCATTTCTGCCTTCTGGGGAAGCGTTGGCCTCTGAGGCTTCAGGGGCCTCAACCTTGGGGCCGGGGTCGCCTATCGATCTGGCGAGGGATAATTTTGCCTTCCGTTATAGGCTGGCACGTCTTCGTGTCCTACTAAGACATGCTTTGGCAGTCCTGGAGGATTCCAGTCCTAGTGGGCCGAGGGATCCTCGGCCTTAGATGCCGGATGGCAAGCTAGGTTAGACGTTTGGGGATGAAGCTAATCTCCTCGACATCTCCTTTTTGCTTTTATGTATCGTTCCAGTTCTGAGCTTGGGTGAATGGGGCCTCTGATCGGCTAGTCCTGTTGGCGTACCCATTCTCCTTGGGCGTTCACCCGCGGGTGCTGCCTTACTTTTATTTTGATCCGGATAGGATGTATTTGATTTGTTTTTAATAAGCTCACAACTGATATAATTTCCATTTTGGGAACGTTCTTTCTCTGGAACTGATACTTGTGATTTTGTGGTCGTGTGGGCACTTCCTCGGAAGTTGCGGACTTTTGATTAAGAACAAAGTTATGTTTCTAGTTCATATTATTGAACCTTCGGGTCAATTTTTCTTGAACCTTAGAGAATTCTGGAGTGTTCTTGTACCAGGCAGTTACTGGTCGGACGCTATCTGCTGTTCCTTGGGTTCATGTCACCCTCGCGGTGCTGATTATCCTGTCGGATTCTGAATGTCACTTTGGCCTATTGATATGGACTCCGGGCTCGGATCCTACTACAAAGTATGGAGGCCTAGTGCATAGATCCAACGCTTCTGGAAGGAAGGTTGTGAGCTCCGATTTTAGTTGGTCTTTTTCTTTCTATTTGCTTGGGATACGTTACCGACTTTTTAAGACATCATTGTGGTTTCTAAAGGTCCCTGTGGACTTGTAACCGTAGTTTCACATTCCTTTATGGTTTGGAGATGTGTATGACCTTGGGAGGTCTAGAATTCCGAGGAGTGGACTTTTGGCGGTGGCGGAGTTTTTTTTTCTTCCCGTCTTGGGTTGGGTCATCTGTGTCTAGAAGCATTTCCTTCTTCCTTTTCTCAGCGTCTCGTTTGCTCTAGTGCTTAGAGTGCAGGGGGGTGGATCACCCCGTCCTTTCTGCCAGGAGCAGCGAGGCTCCCATTGTTATTCCTGTTACAGGATTTTCGAGAGTCTGATCCTGGGAATATCTCTGGAGACTGTCGTCTTCTTAATCTAGGAACTGCCCCTTGTCATACCGTGGTTTTTAGACTCTCGGGTGCTTCGACTTTATGGAGAACTAGCCTTGTAGATTAAGTGGTCAAGCCTGTCTACAAATGATTACCTTATGATATGATGTGGTTGCTGTTTTTCTTAGACTGGTCAGGAGTTTTTTAGACTCTTGGGTTTGAGGCTGTTGCTGGTACTCTACGTCTGGGGTGGCGAAGTCCCATATTGTAGTGGTTGTATTGTCTGCTTAACATGCAGAAGGTCCTGGGATCAGGACCCAGTGGGACTAGTGCACAGGTTCCTTTGAGCTGCAAACCAGAGAATTGCTTTAAGATGGTGGAAGGCTCGGTCTTAAGTACGCCCTGAACCATAGGAGGATGCTTATGGGTTCCTCAGTCGGTTAGATTTTGCGATCGGTCCCGTTCTCAAGGACTCTGGCTTAGGACCATGTCTCTTGCTTGGAACGGGCATGGGCGGTTCAATTTAACCTTAGGGTTTGGATCTCCCGCATGTCCCTTGAGGGGACGCAGTGTTTTGACTCTCATGGGAGATTAATAGCTGTTTGAGACTTAATTTTGAGGTCTCTTACACGGGTCCCTACTTGTCTTCAGGGGCATCTAATGCTTCCTGGTAGACTTCCAGTTGTCGTATCAACTGGGCTGGCGATTTGGGCCGATGGGTCTCGCCTCTATTGGTAGGGTGGTTACCGTTTATTCTATTCCTCTTCTCCTCACCTAGGGTGGGGGATGGGTACTTGCGTTGATCTCCTCGATTTGGAGGTACCTCAGTATCCGTGAAGGCCTGTGGGTCCTTGTATTTCTCGCATCAGAGGTTCTTTTCTCTTTCTTGCGTACTCAGGATCATGGGGCTGGATTTGGGTATTAGGATGCTGTGGGTCAGAATACGTCCTTCCCCTTGAGAGTGTTCCTTTTTTATGGAAGGCAACAGTGTAGGGGTTTTGGGCCCTGAGCACAAAGTTCCTGTCATGGCTCATGGTAGCATGCCAGTTTTTAAGTAGTGGTCAGAGCTCTACTCTGGGATTTTGATCCTCATAGATCTATCCTTTTTCTCCCATAGGTCGGGGCGGAGTTTTGATACTTCTTGTCTTAGGTCTTTAACTAGCCTTTGGGCTGGGACAGTTACCTTGGAGTGAAGGTAGGGATCGGTTTGCTCTATGCAGTGTTGACTGTGTACTTTTATGGATTCTGTTCTCCCCTTTGGTGGGGGGGGCTCTTGCCACCATTTCTCTACTGGTGGTGTCTGCTGCTGGGATGCTCCTTGGAGTCCGAATTTTTCTGGGCGGGAGTTGCTGCTGAGTATTTTCCGCGCTTCTCGGTGGGATGAGGTCCCAGGATGGCTTAGGGTCAGCTTTGCTGGACTTTAGTCATCGCAAGTTCTTGTTTTTAGGTGGCTCTGTGTTCTCACAGAAGAGCTCTTTTTTGGTTGCTAGGCAAATTATCCTGTCTATGTTTGTCTAGCTTGTCTAGCCAAACGGTTCGACTTGTCTATGAGGCAATGGGAATCTCGCAGTTTTTTTGGAGCACCATATGTGGTATGGTGCTGTGTCAGGAATATGAGGGTGTCCCTCTGGTCATCATAGTGACATTTTTTCCTGAGTATGGCCTTATCTTCTGGTCCTTGTCCTCTTGGGAGTTTGTCTTCCTGGGCAGTGGTCTTGTGGCAAATTTGGGTTTGTTCGAAGTTTTGATTTTGAGCCCATGTTGGATGGTCCTTTGGATCTCTTAAAGGGTTCTCTATTCTCCCTCTTAGGGGTTGATAGAGGTTCTTGTCCTTTAGGTCGGGGGTACTTTCGTGGGAGTCGAGAGCTGCAGCAGACTCTGGGTCTAAGTGGTCTCTAGTAGGCTTTGCAGGTTGTGTAACTGATGAGCAGTTACCTGAGCTTCTTTTTTTTTCCCCCTTATTGTTTTTAGTTTTTTTGTAGGGTGTCGGTAATTTCAGGCTGTGGTGCCTTTCGAAGAGCCCGCCTTTTTGTACCCGCCCTTTATTTGCATTCAGTGTCCTCTATAGCTTGGGTATTGTTTTCCCAAAAGTAATGAATGCAGCTGTGGACTCTAACCGTTTAAGAAGAAAAAACTTAAATTATGCTTAACTGATAATTTTCTTTTCTTCTGACGGGAAGAGTCCACAGCTCCCGCCCGCACTTTGTCTATGAGGCGGCAGTAAATTTTTGTTCTTCTGGCACCTTTTTCACCCTGATATTTCTTTTACTGTTCTTTGTTCCCTTGGCAAAATGACTGGGGGATGAGGGAAGTGGGGGAGGTATTTGAAGCCTTTGGCTCGGGTGTCTTTGCCTCCTCCTGGTGGCCAGGTTCTGAATTCCCAAAAGTAATGAATGCAGCTGTGGGCTCTTCCTGTCAGAAGAAAAGACAATTATCAGGTAAGCATAGTTTGTTTTTTTTTGTAGACAACCAAAAGTATTGATCTAGGCCCATTTTGGTATACGTCATGCCGCGCACCACACGTTTATCATTCCCAGCAGTGAAGGGGTTTATCAGGTAGCTGTAAGGTTAATTTTAGCTTTAGTGTAGAGATTAGCCTCCCACCTGAAACTTCCCACCCCCTGATCTCTACCTGACACCTCTCAAATCGCTCTCTTCCCTCCCTCACCCCCCAATGGTCACCCCCATCTTAAGTACTGGCAGAAAGCCAGTATGAAAATATTATTATTATTAAATAAAAAATAAATACAATTATTATTCTATTTTCTGGAGTGTAGGATCCCCCCTTACCCCTAACCTCCCTGTCCCCCCCCCCCTCCTAAACTAAACCTCCCTCTCTACCTATTAGCCGCCATCTAGTGTAGCTGCCCCCTCTTTACCATACCCTCTCCCAGATCGCTTTCCCACCCTCTTATCCCCTTTTCTAATATAGAAGACCCCTCTCCCTCCTTCCCCACCTCCCTTCTTCCCACTCGCTGTGTCAGAAAGTTTTTTCTGTAGCAGCATAGCGGTCCCACCCGCTCCCGCCCACTTCCCAGCCACCACCGCTGTCCGATGCAGAGAGGGCCACAGAGTATCTCTGCCTGTCTTTTTCTGCACTGCTACACTCATAAGGCATGCAGAAATAGAGTGATCCCGCTACTTTTAGCAAGATCGCGGCAGAGAGAGGCCCAGGGCATAACAACCAGTGTTGTACAGGGTACGGTGCTGGTCGTTAAGCGGTTAATGTACCTGATAAAAATGTTTTTGACTTAAATGTCCTTTTAAGGATAGTTTGAACTGACTGCATTGTGTGACATCCATCTGTTTGCAAAAATCCATGCTTGTCCTTTATCAGCATGTGATATGATAATACACTGATATGTGACCTCAAACACTAATTGAAACCAATTAATTTATGTGAGATAGCTGCAGATCTAGATGTATAATTCTTAGGCTACTAGGTCATTATTCAGTTAGGATTGTTCCGACCCACTAATAAATCACAGTGTGTGATGCTTTATAATGTAGTGTGCCTTATTGGCACCCAAAAACATCTAGAAAAAGCAATACATGTATATTTAGAAAAATGGAATCAAAAGTGCATAAAAAACGTATAGATTGTTCCATTAAGACTATTAGTTTAGCCAAAGAAGAAAAGTGATTTTGCTTTTTATAAATGTGGCTGTGGATAAGTTATTTGGCTCAACATTTTATACATAAGAGATTTAGTCGCTAATCTATTGTTACTTCACATTCATTTCCATTCTAATCCATGAAAAATAGTACAAGACAGGATTTATAGATCCATGTCCTTCCCTATTATATGTTACAAGAGATTAGTGAATGAGAGTGAGTATTGTTATATTGTGCTATATTTTGTTGTAGGTTGACACAAAACCAGCTCACTGATGAAGCAGCTAACTACCTTGCTGAAATGCTGACTGTTAATAAGACCCTGAAAAACCTTTGGTAAGATTTCCACAAAAGCTTCATATTTTCTCTTAAACAAAATAAATCTCTTGTTTTCTCCTTATTGTTCTTAATGAGGATCTCTGTAATTTCTTAGAGATCTGCAAGATACAAGACCTATAGTTTAGTTCCTGCATGAACTGTAGTGTCTTCCCTTTGTTTGTACATAGAATTAGAACAGCATTTCAGTTTGCAGAACTGTGCATAATGTAGTCAGCATTCTATTTGTTCTTTCAATGTCCTGTTTATCTTGTTTTAAATCAGGATTTCATTTCTTAAAGGGACATAAAAGAGAGCATACAATTTTAAACAAACTTCAAATTTACTTGTAATATGTTTGCTTCATTCTCTTTGTATCATTTGTTGAATAAGCAGCAAAGCACTACTGGCAGAACAGATCAAGTAAGCCAATGACTAGAGACATATATATATGCAACCACCAATCAGCAGCAAGCTGCCAGTAGTGGATTAATGCTCTTGAGCCTATATAGATATGCTTTTCAAATAATTATACCAAGGGAACAAAGCAGATTAGAAAATAGAAATAAAATGGAAAGTTGTTGAAAATTACATTCTCCATCTGAATCTTGACAGTTTAATTTTGTCTTTACTGTCCCTTTAAACTTCACAACTTCGCATTCATCTTTTGTTTGTGCAGACAATTTGTGAAATTGATTAATTATGCAATTTTACTCGTTCTTCTGCACAAAAATTTTAAGCTTTATGATACCTGCATAGTTTATTCAGTTTTGTATTGCTTCATAGTCTTACAAAGCTCATAGTTTCTGGTTTTGTGTGACCCCTTTTAAATTGTAAAGGTTATTATCTAATTTTTTTATTATTTTGTTTTAGACAAAAGTATAAGTTTTCACTGACATTTCTGAAAGATTAATTTTTTATGCCTTTTTTTGTCTGTATTTACCTTTCAAAATATATTTTTTACTTCTGTCAAAACCTAGTGTCCAAGAATCAATTGCATATACACAACTAGCAGTTGCCACTCCTCATGGGCAGTTCACAAATGCAACATTGGTTCAGCTGTCTCCTCAGTAAGAACATATACAGGTGAAACTCAAAAAATTAGAATATCATGAAAAAGTTCATTTATTTTACTAATGCAACTTAAAAGATGAAACTAATATATGAGATAGACTCATTACATGCAAAGCAAGATAGTTCAAGCCGTGATTTGTCATAATTGTTATGATTATGGCTTACAGCTCATGAAAACCCCAAATCCACAATCTCAGAAAATTAGAATATTACATGCAATCAATAAAACGATTGTACATAGAACAATATCGGACCTCTGAAAAGTATAAGCATGCATACTGTAATGAACTTCAGAACAACCAACATAAAGTCATCAGACAGTCAGATAAGGGTGGTAGTTTGGTTGTTCTGGATACACAGATATATGTGAATGAAGCCCTTAGGCAATTACAGAACCCTGAAACCTACCTATTATTATCTAGGAATCCCACCACACACTTCAAAGATTTGCTTGGGAACCTTTTGGATGATGGTGTGGAGGTGGGCATCATTGATCAGCAGACTCTTGACTGCCTCTTGGTAGATAGCCCAGTGATGCCCATCTTCCACCATTTCCCTAAGGTCCATAAGAGTCTAGTGAATGTACAGGGTAGGCCCATAGTGGCAGGCATTGGTTCTCTTTTAGAACCATTGTCTAAATGGGTAGATGATTTTCTTCAACCTCTGGTTCAATGCTTGCCCAGTTATTTACGTGATACTGCACATACACTATCTAAATTGGAAAAAATTAAATGGGAACCAGAGTAAAGTTGGTTGACTATTGACGTGGTCTCCTTATATTCTACTATACCTCACACATTTGGCATTGAGGCAGTTTCCTTTTTTTTGGATCATTATACTACACTTTCTCGAGATCATAGGAATTTTGTGATTCGTGCAATTGAATTTTTATTGCAACACAATTTCTTTATGTTTAATGATGATTTCTATCTCCAAAGACGTGGAACCGCAATGGGGGCGAAGTTTGCCCCCTCCTACGCTAACCTCTTTATGGGGTGGTGGGAGCGGTTCCACGTCTATGGAGATAGCAACATCTTTTCTTCTTCTCCTGTGAAATATATGCGTTATATTGATGACTTGCTAATCATCTGGTCCTCGGACTATCAACAGGCCCAGGCTTTTGTAGATTACCTTAATACCAATGAAGTAGGGCTCAAATTTACCTTTGAATGGAATAAAACATCCATTAATTATTTGGATGTCACACTAACATCTGATTACCAATCTAAGGCCTAGATTTGGAGTTCGGCGGTAGCCGTCAAAACCAGCGTTAGAGGCTCCTAACGCTGGTTTTAGGCTACCGCCGGTATTTGGAGTCAGTGATTAAAGGGTCTAACGCTCACTTTTCAGCCGCGACTTTTCCATACCGCAGATCCCCTTACGTCAATTGCGTATCCTATCTTTTCAATGGGATCTTTCTAACGCCGGTATTTAGAGTCGTTTCTGAAGTGAGCGTTAGAGCTCTAACGACAAAATTCCAGCCGCCTGAAAATAGCAGGAGTTAAGAGCTTTCTGGCTAACGCCGGTTCATAAAGCTCTTAACTACTGTGCCCTAAAGTACACTAACACCCATAAACTACCTATGTACCCCTAAACCGAGCTCCCCCCACATCGCCACCACTCGATTAAAATTTTTAACCCCTAATCTGCCGACCGCCACCTACGTTATACTTATGTACCCCTAATCTGCTGCCCCTAACCCCGCCGACCCCTGTATTACATTTATTAACCCCTATCCTGCCCCCCACAACGTCGCCGCCAGCTACTTAAAATAATTAACCCCTAATCTTCCGACCGCAAAGCGCCGCCACCTACGTTATCCCTATGTACCCCTAATCTGCTACCCCTAACACCGCCGACCCCTATATTATATTTATTAACCCCTAATCTGCCCCCCTCAACGTCGCCGACACCTGCCTACACTTATTAACCCCTAATCTGCCGAGCGGACCTGAGCGCTACTATAATAAAGTTATTAACCCCTAACCCGCCTCACTAACCCTATCATAAATAGTATTAACCCCTAATCTGCCCTCCCTAACATCGCCAACACCTAACTTCAATTATTAACCCCTAATCTGACGACCGGAGCTCACCGCTATTCTAATAAATTGATTAACCCCTAAAGCTAAGTCTAACCCTAACACTAACACCCCCCTAACTTAAATATAATTTTAATCTAACGAAATAAATTAACTCTTATTAAATAAATGATTCCTATTTAAAGCTAAATACTTACCTGTAAAATAAATCCTAATATAGCTACAATATAAATTATAATTATATTATAGCTATTTTAGGATTAATATTTATTTTACAGGCAACTTGGTATTTATTTTAACTAGGTACAATAGCTATTAAATAGTTAAGAACTATTTAATAGTTACCTAGTTAAAATAATAACAAATTTACCTGTAAAATAAATCCTAACCTAAGATATAATTAAACCTAACACTACCCTATCAATAAATTAATTAAATAAACTACCTACAATTACCTACAATTAACCTAACACTACACTATCAATAAATTAATTAAACACAATTGCTACAAAAAAATACAATTAAATAAACTAGCTAAAGTACAAAAAATAAAAAAGAACTAAGTTACAAAAAATAATAAAATATTTACAAACATAAGAAAAATATTACAACAATTTTAAACTAATTACACCTACTCTAAGCCCCCTAATAAAATAACAAAGCCCCCCAAAATAAAAAATTCCCTACCCTATTCTAAATTAAAAAAGTTACAAGCTCTTTTACCTTACCAGCCCTGAACAGGGCCCTTTGCGGGGCATGCCCCAAGGATTTCAGCTCTTTTGCCTGTAAAAAAAAACATACCATACCCCCCCCAACATTACAACCCACCACCCACATACCCCTAATCTAACCCAAACCCCCCTTAAATAAACCTAACACTAAGCCCCTGAAGATCTTCCTACCTTGTCTTCACCATACCAGGTTCACCGATCCGTCCTGGCTCCAACATCTTCATCCAACCCAAGCGGGGGTTGGCGATCCATCATCCGGTGCTGAAGATGTCCAGAAGAGGCTCTAAAGTCTTCCTCCTATCCGGCAAGAAGAGGACATCCGGACCGGCAAACATCTTCTCCAAGCGGCATCTTCAATCTTCTTCCATCCGGTGCGGAGCGGGTCCATCTTGAAGCAGGCGACGCGGATCCATCCTCTTCTTCCGTTGTCTCCCGACGAATGACGGTTCCTTTAAGGGACGTCATCCAAGATGGCGTCCCTCGAATTCCGATTGGCTGATAGGATTCTATCAGCCAATCGGAATTAAGGTAGGAATTTTCTGATTGGCTGATGGAATCAGCCAATCAGAATCAAGTTCAATCCGATTGGCTGATCCAATCAGCCAATCAGATTGAGCTCGCATTCTATTGGCTGTTCCGATCAGCCAATAGAATGCGAGCTCAATCTGATTGGCTGATTGGATCAGCCAATCGGATTGAACTTGATTCTGATTGGCTGATTCCATCAGCCAATCAGAAAATTCCTACCTTAATTCCGATTGGCTGATAGAATCCTATCAGCCAATCGGAATTCGAGGGACGCCATCTTGGATGACGTCCCTTAAAGGAACCGTCATTCGTCGGGAGACAACGGAAGAAGAGGATGGATCCGCGTCGCCTGCTTCAAGATGGACCCGCTCCGCACCGGATGGAAGAAGATTGAAGATGCCGCTTGGAGAAGATGTTTGCCGGTCCGGATGTCCTCTTCTTGCCGGATAGGAGGAAGACTTTGGAGCCTCTTCTGGACCTCTTCAGCACCGGATGATGGATCGCCAACCCCCGCTTGGGTTGGATGAAGATGTTGGAGCCAGGACGGATCGGTGAACCTGGTATGGTGAAGACAAGGTAGGAAGATCTTCAGGGGCTTAGTGTTAGGTTTATTTAAGGGGGGTTTGGGTTAGATTAGGGGTATGTGGGTGGTGGGTTGTAATGTTGGGGGGGAGGGTATGGTATGTTTTTTTTTACAGGCAAAAGAGCTGAAATCCTTGGGGCATGCCCCGCAAAGGGCCCTGTTCAGGGCTGGTAAGGTAAAAGAGCTTGTAACTTTTTTAATTTAGAATAGGGTAGGGAATTTTTTTATTTTGGGGGGCTTTGTTATTTTATTAGGGGGCTTAGAGTAGGTGTAATTAGTTTAAAATTGTTGTAATATTTTTCTTATGTTTGTAAATATTTTATTATTTTTTGTAACTTAGTTCTTTTTTATTTTTTGTACTTTAGCTAGTTTATTTAATTGTATTTATTTGTAGCAATTGTGTTTAATTAATTTATTGATAGTGTAGTGTTAGGTTAATTGTAGGTAATTGTAGGTAGTTTATTTAATTAATTTATTGATAGGGTAGTGTTAGGTTTAATTATATCTTAGGTTAGGATTTATTTTACAGGTAAATTTGTTATTATTTTAACTAGGTAACTATTAAATAGTTCTTAACTATTTAATAGCTATTGTACCTGGTTAAAATAATTACAAAGTTGCCTGTAAAATAAATATTAATCCTAAAATAGCTATAATATAATTATAATTTATATTGTAGCTATATTAGGATTTATTTTACAGGTAAGTATTTAGCTTTATATAGGAATAAGTTATTTAATAAGAGTTAATTTATTTCGTTAGATTAAAATTATATTTAATTTAGGGGGGGTGTTAGTGTTAGGGTTAGACTTAGCTTTAGGGGTTAATACATTTATTATAGTAGCGGTGAGGTCCGCTCGGCAGATTAGGGGTTAATAATTGAAGGTAGGTGTCGGCGATGTTAGGGAGGGCAGATTAGGGGTTAATACTATTTATGATAGGGTTAGTGAGGCGGATTAGGGGTTAATAACTTTATTATAGTAGCGCTCAGGTCCGCTCGGCAGATTAGGAGTTAATAAGTGTAGGTAGCTGGCGGCGACGTTGTGGGGGGCAGGTTAGGGGTTAATAAATATAATACAGGGGTCGGCGGTGTTAGGGGCAGCAGATTAGGGGTACATAGGGATAACGTAGGTTGCGGCGGTTTACGGAGCGGCAGATTAGGGGTTAAAAAAAATATGCAGGTGTCAGCGATAGCGGGGGCAGCAGATTAGGGGTTAATAAGTGTAAGGTTAGGGGTGTTTAGACTCGGGGTACATGTTAGAGTGTTAGGTGCAGACGTAGGAAGTGTTTCCCCATAGGAAACAATGGGGCTGCGTTAGGAGCTGAACGCTGCTTTTTTGCAGGTGTTAGGTTTTTTTTCAGCTCAAACAGCCCCATTGTTTCCTATGGGAGAATCGTGCACGAGCACGTTTTTGAGGCCGGCCGCGTCCGTAAGCAACTCTGGTATCGAGAGTTGCATTTGCGGTAAAAATGCTCTACGCTCCTTTTTTGGAGCCTAACGCAGCATTTGTTTAAACTCTCGATACCAGAGTTAAATTTATGGTGCGGCCAGAAAAAAGCCCGCGGAGCGTTAACAGCCCTTTTACCGCCGAACTCCAAATCTAGGCCTAAGAAAATACACTCTTTTCAGAAAACCCATCTCAGGTAATACCCTCTTACATGCCCACAGTAGTCATCCTGGGCATGTATTTAAGGGAATCGCAAAAGGCCAATTCATGAGAGTTAGGCGTAATTGTACCCAGTATGAAGATTTTCAGAAGGAGAGTAAGGATCTTAGCAAGAGACTTATAACCAGACAATATCCTAAAAAACTGGTCAAGAGAACTTATGCAGAGGTTAGCCAAATGGATAGGAGACAACTATATCAATGTAAGAACAAGAATACTACAAAAGGTATAGGCACTATGATTAAACCAACTATGGTAACCACATACTCTGACCAATATTATCAGATATGTAATGTGATCAGAAAGAATCTACCCATTCTAAGGGGAGATACAAAGTTGCGTAATATCATTAATGATGGATGTAACTTTGTTTACAAATGAAATTTGACTTTGGGCAATTTATCTCCTAGCATGCTCAAAAAAGAAAAAAGTAGAAGCTTGTGGCTTCACTTTAATGGTACATTTAAATGTGGCAAAAGATCATGTAGATCGTGTGACCACCTAAATACATCTACTACCTTCATTTCAGCAACCACATCAGAAGTATTCGAAACTAAAGGGTGTGTTAAGTGTGGCAACAAATATGTAGTGAACCTCATAGAGTGCACGACATGTGCCCCGACAATATGTAGGGAGAACAACAAGGGAGGTGGGGACCCGCATCAAGGAACATCGTTCCTATGTAACCAACGATTAAGCTGTTTCAGCTTTATCGAAGCACTTCTTGGAAGAACATGATGGTGATCTGCGATCCTTTAGGTGGCATGCTATCAAGCAAATTGTGAGACCCCTGTGAGGAAGAGATAAATTCCGCATTTTATCCAGACAATAAATTTACTGGATTCATAAGCTCGGTAGCCTGCTACCTAAAGGATTTAACTCAGAGTTTGATATAATTAACTATTGGCATACCTGGCCTCACCATATCAAGTGCTCCCCTAAATATACAAGCTTAGTGTGATTAATGTTGGTGAGTTAGCTAGATATGCACTATTATATATACAAGTGGGGAGATATCTATTTAGGGTTACATACTATGTTTAGCTCTATTTTACTATAAGGTTAAATTCTTCCCTAGTTTATTACATATGTCAGTACATGTGTTAATAGGAGCATACTAGGTATTTTCTGAGGTCTCCATCATGCAAAATATAGTTTACTAAGATAGGATCTTTGTATCACCTGTTACCATACTTGAATGTGTGTCAGGTTACACAACAAAGCACTAATCTTTTAGTACAATACTATATGTATTAGATCATTTGTGTATATTTTAACATCAGTTCCTACTAACTTTATCCAGACTATGAATACATATACTGTATATCCATATATTTATATTGGTTGGATAATTGTTTATGTCTAATTTAGATATCATATTAACTGGCATCCTCTAACCATTTTTATTTATATTTATATATATTATATACATGTTCATACTATCTGGATATATGTTCAAGTTCAATATTAGCATCTTTAATTTCCTTATCCTTCATTTTATAAGTATAGAGCCCTTAACATAAATGTATGATTGGCACATCTAGGGTTAAAAACATTGTGAGCACTATTTAGTAAACACCAATCACAGAAGAGATGCAGCTTTAAATAGCATGCACCTGTCATCTGTATTTTATGTCTAAGACTACGGTCTGCTTGACCGAAACCGGTCAGACTTTGTTTTTTATTGCTCACTTTTTGATATAATAGAGTCTGCCTACTTTTTAATGGAATACTAATAAATTTCTGTATGTTTTATCCTAACTTGGGAGACACTGGATTCATTTACAATAACCTTTATAGTCTTAATTGCCTGGAACTGTTTGGATTATTTTTCTTATGCATACTGTATGTACTCAGTACTTGGTTTGGGCCCCTTTTGCAGCAATTACTGCCTCAATGCGGCGTGGCATGGAAGCTATCCGCCTGTGGCACTGCTGAGGTGTTATGGAAGACCAGGATGCTTCAATAGCGGCCTTCAGCCCTTCTGCATTGTTCGGTCTCATGTCTCTCATCTTTCTCTTGGCGATGCCCCATAGATTCTCTATGGGGTTCAGGTCAGACGAGTTTGCTGGCCAATCAAGCACAGTAATCCCACGGTCATTGAACCAGGTTTTGGTGCTTTTGGCAGTGGGCAGGTGCCAAGTCCTGCTGTAAAATGAAGTCGGCATCCCCATAGAGCTCGTCTGCGGAAGGAAGCATAAAGTGCTCCAAAATCTCCTGGTAGACGGCTGCGTTGACCCTGGACTTAATGAAGCACAGTGGACCAACACCAGCAGATGACATGGCTCCCCAAATCAACACAGACTGTGGAAACTTCACACTGGACTTCAAGCATCTTGCAGTGTGTGCCTCTCCATTCTTCCTCCATACTCTGGTTCCTTGGTTTCCAAATGAGATGCAAAATTTGCTCTCATCAGAAAAGAGGACTTTGGACCACTGAGCAACAGACCAGGTCTGTTTTTCTTTAGCCCAGGTAAGACACTTCTGACGTTGTTTGTTGTTCAGGAGTGGCTTGACAAGAGGAATACGACATTTGAAGCCCATGTCCAGGATCCGTCTGTGTGTGGTGGCTCTTGATGCACTGACTCCAGCCTCAGTCCACTCCTTGTGAAAGTCCCCAACACTTTTGAATGGCCTTTTCCTGACAATCCTCTCCAGGCTGCGGTCATCCCTGCTGCTTGTGCACCTTTTTCTTCCACACTTTTCCCTTCCACATAACTTTCTATTAATGTTCTTTGATACAGCACTTTGGGAACATCCAACTTCTTTTGCAATTACCTTTTGAGGCTTTCCCTCCTTATGGAGGGTGTCAATGATGGTTTTCTGCACGACTGTCAGGTCAGCAGTCTTTCCCATGATTGTGATTCCTACTGAACCAGACTGAAAGACCATTTAAAGGCTCAGGAACCCTTTGCAGGTGTTATGGCTTAATTAGCTGATTAGAGTGGGACACTTTGAGCCTAGAATATTGCACCTTTTCACAATATTCTAATTTTCTGAGATTGTGGATTTGGGGTTTTCATGAGCTGTAAGCCATAATCATTACAATTATGAGAAATCACGGCATAAACTATCTTGCTTTGCATGTAATAAGTCTATCTCATATATTAGTTTCACCTTTTAAGTTGCATTAGTGAAATAAATGACTTTTTGCACAATATTCTAATTTTTCGAGTTTCACCTGTAAGAGGTTATAGATCAGACATCCTCAAACTTGGCCCTCCAGAGGTTTTGTAACTACATCTCCCATAATGCTCAGCCAGTTGATATGCTGGCTGAGCATCATGGGAAATGTAGTTCCAAAACCTCTGGAGGGTCAAGTCTGCTATAGATTATACGCTGGGCACAATAGTTAAAGATCTGTGTGCAGTGGAGCAGCTTGTTTTTTTCAGTTGTGAGTGTAGCATTTAAAGAGTATATGTGGTAAACTGATAGTTTAAGGAATTAAAATGTTCCAAATTTCAGAAGCGCAGCATTTTTTGTCTGAAGTGCATGCTTCTAAAGTTTATTAACAGTGTGTATGCGGCATGCATACCGAAAGAGGAAGAACAACTTGATCAGCTTTGTTTTTTTGTTTTGTTTGTTTTTGAGTGTTTTAAACTGATGATGAAATTAACTATTAGAGCATAAAAGAGTAAAGAAAAATAATAATCATAGGATTAGTTACTTGGTGGTACCACCCATGTTCTTGGCTTTTATATGTTTTTCTCTAATTGTGAATTTATTCTCTGTATTGGAAGAGGTTTGGTGAAAACCTGTTTTACTTGTGAAATAAATGCTTTATATTTTTGGATAAAAGTGCTGAAATAAATTCTCTTTCTTGTAATTTTTCGCTATAGTATTAATTAGGGTCTGCACTAATCCTTTTGAGAGGGGTTTAAATCTTCCGTGTTTTATTTATTCATTAAATGTAACAGGGATCAGTAGTGTTTGTGAACCAAATAAAGGTTTGGCTGTAAGCAGACATCCAAGTAAAGTATTCAGAGCAAGAAGTGTATAGGCTTACAAACCGCAAAACGGAGGCGCAGCAAATAATGTTTAGTTGTTATTTTTGGCAATTGTTCCAATTGTTTACACCATTATGTTGTACTATATTATATCAATCTATTTCAGCTGTCAGTGAAGTAGGAGTGTGTGACTGGACAGTCCAATTGGTTTAGCATAGAGAGGGGTGTGAACCCACCATCCAATTGACAAGAAGATGAAGTTTTTTAAGTTTGCAAACTATCATTTGATTTTAAGCAGGCTTAGGAGTAAGGCAAAAGCCAAAACCAGTCAGCCTATTTACACATCTGTTATATTTCTGTATTTTTACCCTCGGGGTGAGGACACCCTGTATTTGTACTAATAAAGCATTATATTTTACCCTCAAGAATGGTGCTCCTGCAGATATTCATTTTTCACTTTAGATTTATTGGCCAGCAGTGAGCACATTACTAAGGGTACAGTTGTGAAGGAGAGGCACTTTATATTGGATGACTGCTCCTTAACAAATGGGAGCAAGAGAACGCTGCTAAGTATAGAGAAAAGGGAAGCAGGTCTTTTATAAGAAGACAGGAACCAGTATTCCAGGCACTCGTGCAAAGACTGAATCCATTTGCAAAGGGTCCACTTTGCACTACAGAGCAAATAATGGAGGCGGAGGGGAGGTCTGCAAGAATCCCAGAACTCAACCACAAGTGGTGAGATATCAGCAACTTTTTTCAAATGAGTACTAACAGCATCCCTTTGTGTATCTGATATAGGTTCCAGAGGGGAACATTTGGACACAATATTGTGCTTACACTCCACACACTCTCTGACTGTTTTTTGTTGTTTAAAACTAATATTTGTTATTTATGAAACATCTCTCTCCATTATGTGGATTTAAAAGTAATACAGTTGTGGTTTTTAATGATTTAGACCCATAGAATATGACTGTATATTGAAAAGGATGATTTTATTATGTCTTTTTAAAATGTGCCCTCTCCCACTCTGTATGTACCTCCATCTTTTTGTCTATGAAAAAAATCATTTATTTTTTATTCAAATAGTGTAATTTGGGGCAACCGAGTCTACATTTCAATAGAGTTAATGTTTCAATTTATATTAATCCTAAAGTTAAACTTTGAATTGTCCCGGTTTATATTTGAGTTTTGGGTTATCCAGAACTAAAAACAACCAGATATCTAGTTATTGCAATGGATTGTAATGGCCTCGACCAGAAAAGGAGGCTGACATTTTTTTTAATGCAAATTGGTGAAGAACAGGCCAATATGACACACTATGTATAAATTGCAAAAGAAAAATGTAAAAATATAAAATGGAAAATAATTTTCATAATGTGCTTTTGGTTCTTTTTGCTTTGAAAAGATGTAAGTATTTACTGGTAATTATTTGTCATTTCTGTACACAATTTTACACTGTGATACACAGACAGTTACCATATCTTTAGAGGGTGGGGATTGGCTACAATCAGAATGTAATAACTGGGTCATTTGTGGACTATTTCTGACTCATACTGTAAAGCTAATGAGTTTGTGGTAAGTTGAGGTGAAAGAAGTTTGTTTCGTGTTTTGTCTTTTTGACCCTAAATGCTCTGGAAGTGACTCATCTTACACTTGCAAAATGTAACATTCCTTTGGTTTGCTTAACTCATTTAAATATATTTTATTATTTTTTTGCCACAACATATGGTCATCAGTCTCAACATGACTGTCATAAACTAACAGATTTCCCTACTTATCCTAACATTTAAAGCACATTAGTTTGCTTGTATTTTTGTATTTAATTTCATTAGAATTGATTAGATAATATTTCAGTCCTAGTTGACTTCATATCAGGCTTACAGATATCTGAGTTTCTCCATCCCTTGGTTGTGTGTGTGTTTCACGTGGTCCATTCCCATACCTAAAGGTATCCTTCAATTAAAGTGATGGTAAATCCAAGCATTTAACAAACGCTAGGATTTACCATAACTAGAAATAAAGTGGAGTTTTAGTGATCAGTTATTTAAAAAAAAGGTGCTAAACTCACTCATTTTCTGTGCCGCTGCACATCGCTAAAACTCAGCTGCTCAGGCTGCCCACAGCACAGTGTCCTCCTTCATTAGGGTGACGTTTGCACCTCTAAACCAATAGCCATGCAGCGGCTCTGGCTCCCCACTGCACGTCGCTCTTCTACCAGTGAGGTGCAAGCGTCACCTCATTGGTAGAAGATCGATGTGCCGTGGGCAGCCAGAGCCGCTGAGTATAGCGATGTGCATCAGCACAGAAAGAGTGAGTTTAGCACCTTTTTTTAAATAACTGAAGGCTCATCCCCTAAGCTGTCCCAGGACAGACATACTAAAATGCTGCTTAGAAATACTTTACAATGGGATGTGGCTACTGAGGAACTTTTGAGGTAAAATATCTTTCTTTTTTACATAGAGATGTTCAAGTGATATTTTCTAGTCAGCTTTTTACAGCTATACTGCATTACTTTCAAGTGTTTAAACATTTGGGTATTATGGCCCTTTAATACTTAATGTTACTAAATTATAATGATGAAGAAATCATCTAAGTTTATTCACATTTTGCAATATAACTTTTTGTAACACTTGGATTAACAATACAAACTTTTTTTTCCTTAAAAGGGTATATAAAGAGCTACCTACTTAAAGTAGTTTGGATTTTTAAGATTGGTCCCACACTAACATATTTAGCCTTGAAAAAGCGTGTTTTTAAACATTTTAAGATTTTTTTTTTTTTTACAAAGAAAGACTGAGAATAACAAGCTGTTTTTTCTTCCACACATACTACCAATGGGAAAGTACCCCAGGGTAAATGTTACTAGCAGTCTACTGAATTTTGAAGCTCCTAATATGTAGAACATGGAGGTTTGTTAAGTCATATTTAGACAACAATAGAGTTAGAAATGCTCAACAAATCACAAAACTTAAATATAACATTAAAAAGAACAGGTAATGAGCTTTTCAAAGACACCGTGTGTAGCTGTATAGTTCTTATAGAAAAATAAATTATGGGCAATCAAAAAAATGCACTGAAAAGGGTGATTTTATGCTACCCTTGCAACAAGTAATTGCCTATATCCCAGGTGAACATTAAAAAAAAAAAAAAAAAAAAATTGGGGGTTTTACTCACAAATTTTCAGAAAAATTAAAAATTGGTGAGGCAAATTTCGTTATTTTTTTTAAATTTTGATTTCATATGGAATGACCCTGCATATCAGAGGAGCTAATATACAGAGGGTACCTACTACACTCTATGTGTGTATGAATTGTTGCTCCTGTTTGTTCTTTATACAATCAGCACATAATTTAAAGGGGCATGGAAATCTTTTTCTTCTTTCATCTAAATCAGGATTTTGTATCAACTAAAAAACAATAGCAATATGGGTTCTGCACAAACATGCATTTCTTGTCATTTTCAGTGTGATTTCCTGATGCTACACATCTCATCACATTACCTTATGGTCTGATGACGGAGATAACACTACTTCATGTGTCCCCTACTCACAGTCTAATCAAACAATACATTTGAAATGCCTAGTTTTTCCCTGCTACTTTCTCTTTCCAATGGAAATGTACCTCATTATACAGTGCATAATGCAACTTACCTTACACACAATGGAGTTAGGCTTGCAAGACCACAACAATCTAGCATCTTGTTTCCATTAGGATTGTTTGGGAAAAAGTCCCCTTTAAACAGTATTTAAAGGGACAGTAAACGTCATTACAAGTTTTTACTGTAATCTTATAATAATTTAACAGGGTGTCTGTTTAAAAGATTTTGAATGCATTATCACAAACTCTGCCCATCACTTGCCTTATTTGGAGAAGCCAATCAGGACTTGTTAATGCTTTAGACACAGTTTATTATCTTATCATCACTGCTGAAGCAAATAAAGGACAGATGTGAGGCATGGTTAGACTTGTGAGGTCTGCCATGTACCATTCATTTAAGACTTAATTAAATTAAAATGGGACAAACTATATAATAAAACTATACTACAAAGTTGTTTTATTGCACATAAGTAAACATTTTATATTGTCCTTCAGAGTGGCATTCTGATTTAAAAATAAAATGAGTAATTATCCCCACAGCATAGATTAAATATCCCCACAAGGGTGATCCAATGATTGGGAAAGTTTAGTATTGATTTTAACAATTTGTATTACACACAGTTATATGCAAGTGATAAGAAACGGCAATTGAAGCACAAATAGAATATACATTATGTAAATTATGTTTTAAAAAAGCAAGTGAAATAATGTAAAGCTCTCACAATGCATGTATCTTTTATAAACATTTTAATTAGGCACATAAAGCACACATAGTCATTACAGCCCATTAACTTAAGATATATCCAGAAGACGTTTCTTTTCCATATTAGATTTTGCAGTCTTTAGCCTTAGTTAACGAAAGGATAGTAGTGACACGTGTGCCGATGTAGCAACTGGGACTCAGAAACAGGAACTTAAAGTTTGCAACCACAGAAATTTGAACATGTACGTGATTTGTCTGACTTTCTCAAGAATGAAAATGTGATTATGATCATATGAAGATTTCTCACCAGCCCAGATATAGAATCCAATGGCAAATTAATAAAATGTTGTCACGAAATAGAACAATCTTTTATACAGGGCATGATGAGAAACTCATGGTTCAAAAGGACACAATTTAACAACCCCCCCCCCCCCCCCCCCCCCCCCCCCCCCCGCAGCCTTAAACAGTTCTGGAGGGGTATCTATGTAGTCTGCATGCCTTTAATTTGCATGAGGAAAAGGGGAACATAAATTAACTTTTTTAACTTGAGGTCAATTGTTATAATTGTTTATAAAGCTATATCCGAGTTTTAATAAAGAAGCCAAACTACATATTTAAATACTGTGAGCATTCCTTTTTCTTCTACTAGATACGACGAGTCCACGGATTCATCCTTACTTGTGGGATATTATCCTCCTGCTAACAGGAAGTGGCAAAGAGCACAGCAGAGCTGTCTATATAGCTCCTCCCTTGACTCCACCCCCAGTCGTTCTCTTTGCCTATACTAAGTAATAGGAAGGGGTAAAGTGAAAGAGGTGATAAAATGATAGTTTTGATTTTCTTCAAGCAAAACTTTTTTATTTTAAATGGTACCGGTGAGTGCTGTTTTTTCCCAGGCAGCAGATGGATGAAGATTTCTGCCAGGAGACTGATGATCTTAGCAGTTGTCACTAAGATCCAGAGTAGTTCCCACAGAATGGCTGAGGAGTACTTAAGAAACTTCAGTGTGAGGAACGTTTTTCATGCTACAAGCATTGAGGTATGTTCAGTCATTTTTTTCTGGAGAGACTGTGTTATTTCAGAACTGGCTGACAGTATTCCCATAAGGGAAGGGGTAAGCAGTAATCCTACATGTGAAATAGAAGGGTATTACTGGGACCTGTATGTTTTGGGCTGAAAAAATGGTTATGTAAAGCAAACATTTTTATTTTTGATGGCACTGGAGGGTTCACATGTCTTTCTTTAAGACCTGGGTATATGGAAACCCACATGGCTAGGTTCTAGACCGCTTTATAGCGGTTTTTACAAGGCAGTGAGACATCGATGTAGATGAATGGGGCCTAATTTCGCGCCTCAGATGCGCAGTTGAATTCCCCATACAAGCAGCAAGCTCCAGCTCCGGTGGGCCTCAAAGGAAAGATTTGGCCTAATCGAAATGTTAGAGTGATTTTACAGACCCCTGAGGGCAGGAGGTGCAGTGGGTTGATTGGTTAATTTCATTACGTTTTTTGAGCAACGTTTTTGTCCATTAAGGGTTAAGCATACCTTTCTTGTGGTGCAATCTTAGCTGGCAAGATAAGACACATATATACTAAAATTGGGATAATTATATCATTTTAGAGCAGTTTTGGAAAAATTGTACGCTTTTTTTCTCTTAAAGGCGCAGTACCGTTTTTTAGATTGTTATTTTTTTCACTAAATAAAGTGTTTTCAAGCCTGTTTGTGGTCATTACTAGCCTGTTTTAACATGTCTGACATTGAGGAAAGCCAATGTTCTATGTGTTTAGAAGCCATTGTGGAACCCCACTTAAAATGTGTCCCTCATGTACTGAAAGGGCCTTACATTGCAAAGAACATATTTTAGGTGATAAAAGTATGTCTCAGGATGATTCTCAGTCAGAAGAGAATCAGATTATGCCATCTAATTCTCCCCAAGTGTCACAACCTTTAACGCCCGCTCAAGCGACGCCTAGTACTTCTAGCGCGTCTAATTCTTTCACCCTGCAAGATATGGCTGCAGTTATGTCTACTACCCTTACAGAGGTATTATCTAAACTGCCAGGTTTACAGAGTAAGCGCAGCAGGTCAGGTATTAGAGTAAATGCTGACCCCTCTGATGCTTTATTGGCCATCTCCGATGTACCCTCACATTGTTCTGATTTGGGGGTGGGGAATTGCTGTCTGAGAGAGAGCTTTCTGATTCAGGAAAGATGTTCCCTCAAACAGACTCAGATGTGACGGCCTTTAAGTTTAAGCTTGAACACCTCCGCTTGTTACTCAGGGAGGTTTTAGCGACTCTGGATGATTGTGACCCTGTTGTCATCCCACCAGAGAAATTGTGTAAAATGGATAGATATCTAGAGGTCCATAATTACACTAATGTTTTTTCCAGTCCCTAGAAGAATTTCGGACATTGTTACTAAGGAATGGGATAGACCAGGCATTCCGTTCTCTCCCCCTCCTACTCTTAAGAAAATGTTTCCCATATCTGACACCATTCGGGATTTGTGGCAGACGGTCCCTAAGGTGGAGGGAGCTATTTCTACCCTGGCTAAGTGTACAACTATACCTATTGAGGACAGTTGTGCTTTCAAAGATCCTATGGATAAAAAATTAGAGGGTCTTCTAAAGAAATTGTTTATTCATCAGGGTTTTCTTCTACAACCTATAGCGTGCATTGTTCCAGTAACTACTGCAGCAGCTTTTTGGTTTGAGGCTCTAGAGGAGTCTCTTAAGGTTGAGACCCCATTAGATGATATTTTGGATATAATTAAGGCTCTCAAGCTAGCTAATTCTTTTATTACAGATGCCGCTTTCCAAATGGCTAAATTGGCGGCAAAGAATGCAGGCTTTGCTATTTTAGCGCGTAGAGCGTTATGACTTAAGTCTTGGTCTGCTGATGTATCATCTAAATCCAAGCTTTTAGCTATTCCTTTTAAGGGTAAGACCCTATTCGGGCCTGAACTAAAGGAGATAATTTCCGACATTACTGGAGGTAAAGGTCATGCCCTTCCTCAGGACAAGACAGTTAACATGAGGACCAAAGAGAATAATTTTCGTACCTGATCTGATGGCATCTCGTCAGAATGCCAAACTTCCTTGTTACGGGTCCAGATCAAGGGATCCTCAAGCAGTACTGATAGATGTTCTAGCAGTACCTTGGTCGTTCAACCTGGCTTATGTGTTTCCTCCTTTTCCTCTCCTACCTCGTCTGATTGCAAGAATCAAACAGGAGAGGGCTTCTGTAATCTTGATAGCGCCTGCGTGGCCATGCAGATCTGGTGGAAATGTCATCTCTGAAACCGTGGAAACTGCCACTGAGACAGGACCTTCTCATTCAAGGTCCGTTCCAACATCCAAATCTAATTGCTCTGCAACTCACTGCCTGGAGATTGAACGCTTGATTTTATCTATGTGGGGATTCTCTGAGTCGGTCATTGATACCTTGATTCAGGCTCGAAAGCCTGTCACTAGGAAAATTTACCATAAGATATGGCGTAAATATCTTTATTGGTGCGAATCCAAGGGCTACTCATGGAGTCAGATCAGGATTCCTAGGATTTTGTCTTTTCTCCAAGAAGGATTGGAGAAGGGATTATCAGATAGTTCCTTAAAGGGACAGATTTCTGCTTTGTCAATCTTGCTACACAAGCTTCTGGCGGATGTCCCAGACGTTCAGTCGTTTTGTCAGGCTTTAGTTAGAATCAAGCCTGTGTTTAAACCTGTTGCTCCGCCATGGAGTTTGAATTTAGTTCTAAATGTTCTTCAAGGGGTTCCGTTTGAACCCATGCATTCCATAGATATTAAGCTTCTATCTTGGAAAGTTCTTTTTTTAGTTGCTATCTCTTCTGCTCGAAGAGTTTCTGAGCTTTCTGCGTTACAATGCGACTCGCCTTATCTTATATTCCATTCTGATAAGGTGGTTTTGCGCACTAAACCTGGATTCCTTCCTAAGGTTGTTTCAAATAAGAATATTAATCAGGAAATTGTTGATCCTTCTCTATGTCCTAATCCTTCTTCTAAGAAGGAGCGTCTGTTACATCACTTGGACATGGTTCGTGCCTTGAAGTTTTACTTACAAGCAACTAAGGATTTCCGTCAAACATCTTCTTTATTTGTAGTGTATTCTGGAAAGCGTAGGGGTAAAAAAGCTACGGCTACCTCTCTTTCTTTTTGCATCATCCATTTGGCATACGAGACTGCTGGACAGCAGCCTCCTGAAAAAATTACAGCTCATTCTACTAGAGCGGTGGATTCCACATGGGCTTTTGAAAACAATGCTTCTGATGAACAGATTTGTAAGGTTACGACTTGGTCATCCCTTCATACTTTTTCCAAATTTTCCAAATTTGATACTTTTGCTTCTTCTGGGGCTATTTTTGGGAGAAAAGTTCTTCAAGCAGTGGTGCCTTCTGTTTAGGTATCTGTCTTGTCCCTCCCGTTCATCCGTGTCCTGTAGCTTTGGTATTGTATCCCACAAGTAAGGATGAATCCGTGGACTCGTCGTATCTAGTAGAAGAAAAGGAAATTTATGCTTACCTGATAAATTGATTTCTTTTAAGATACGACAAGTCCACGGCCCTCCCTGTCAATTTAAGACAGATTATATTTTTGTGTTCAAAACGTCAGTCACCTCTGCACCTTTTAGTTTCTCCTTTTTCTTCCTATACCTTCGGTCGAATGGCTGGGGGGTGGAGTCAAGGGAGGAGCTATATAGACAGCTCTGCTGTGGTGCTCTTTGCCACTTCCTGTTAGCAGGAGGATAATATCCCACAAGTAAGGATGAATCCGTGGACTCGTCGTATTGTAGAAGAAATCAATTTATCAGGTAAGCATAAATTTCCTTTTTATGTTCACAATGCCTGGATGTACTACTCTATTGTGAAATCTTCCTGCAGAAATTTGAAAGAAGCTGATTCCTGGGGTTGTAAACATCTCATTGGAGCGAGCTTCCACACCCGCTGTGTACCAGCGTCTCCTTTGTGCATACAAAGTTATTTGTTCCTGTTAACCATTTACATTACTTGTGGTTGTTTCTGTAACCTGTTAGGTGTTTATTTTACTGCCCAATGGTTACTAATACACCAGTCTGACAGCAAAATTTGTTTTCTGTAAGATTGCTGTGGTGTGTCCTCCTGCTCAATTGTGTATGTCCATATTGCTACTTCTATTTAAGTACCTCTACTTTAGTTATATACCTAGCCAGTGTCCTTCTCACTTATTTGGGTCCCAGGGAGGCCAGCTTGATTTTATCTAAAGACTTTACAGAGTATCTGCCTTTAAATATTCCTAAGGTGCTGGCTTCTAGGCCTCCTCTTGGCAAACGTTCAATCACAGAAGGTAAAACTTCAGTAGGTTTCAGCTTATCTGGTACATTGCTCAGAAGTAGCACTTCAGTATGTCCACTAAAGGATTCTGATTCCTCTTTCAGAGTAAGATTTTTGGCATATGGTCATGATCCTTTATTGGACCTGGATTCTGAGAGTTCAAATATTATTTTTAAGATGGAACACCTACGGGGGAGTGTCCTACCAGCATTCGGGACAGGACACACATCTCAAGAGCACTGGAGGATTCCTTGATAATCCGCCGACCTATCAATTACTAACAACAGTATCTACATTGGATTCCTAAGTTATATCATTGCCCCACTTTGGGAGGCTCAGCTATAGCTTTGTGCCACTGTTTTCATGACACTGGAGCAATGTATTAGACACATAAGGCCTAGAGCGGCGGCTTAGCATTAGGTGAACCCCCCAGGGACCCAGGTAACATTGCCATAAATGGGCTGTTCAGTTCTAGCATAACAGATTGCAATATCCATTTCTCAAACCCCAGCTTGAGGAGATCAAAAATCACAACCAGCGACCATGCCTGCTGATAAACAACTGCAGCAACTAGATGTCATCTTTGATAGAGTGAAGATGAAGCATCTACATTTCTTGTTGTGAGAAGTTTTGCTGACTCTGAGAATTCAGGAACCTGGGCCTTCAGAAGGAAATTTGGTTAAACAGCTGAATTTATTGTTTTAGCCTCCTCCTAAGTTATTTGAGGCATTTCCAGTACTTAAAGGCAATCTCAGAGGTAATCTCCAAAGAATGGAGTAAACCCGGAGTTCCTTTTGTGCCTTTCAAGTTCAAAAATAAGTTTCCAGTCTCTCCTACGTATCTGGAACTTTGGGATGGTGCCATTTCTACTCTCGGTGAGAGAACAACTAGCCCACTGGTGGATAGTATTTCTTTTAAAGATCCCATGGACTGAAAGCAGGATGCTTATCATAGAAAGGCTTTTCAAAGTATGTTTATTATTCAGGCCACTGATCAGTATGGCTTGTGTAGTGGGTGCAATCACTTTGTGGTGTTGTACCTTGTCGGAGATGGTTTTTAAAGACATTTCTTTGAAAGAAATTCAGGAGCATCTTAAGATGATTAAGTTTGATATTTTCTTCATCTGTGACACTACTGTGGAAATCAATCAAATAATGCTGCTTTTGCAGTTCTTATGAGAATGACTTGGTAGCTTAAATCTTGGTCTGCAGACACGGTGTCAAATGGCAGACTTCTGTCTCTTCCCTTTCAAGAATTTTTTTTTTTTTTACGTAATCCTTCCCACAGTGACAAGTGGTTTTCTTTCACCTGATGGTTAGAGTCCATAAGTCATGACGTGCAGGAATATTTCCCTCCTGACCACTAGGAAGAGGGAAAAAAACACCCCAAAACACTAGAACTTTTAACGCCTTCCCACTTCCCATGATCCTCAGTCATTTACTTTTCCTCCTTAATGAGGCAACAATAGTTATTAAATAGTTATTAACTATTTAATAACTACCTAGCTAAATAAATACAAAAGTACCTGTAAAATAAAACCTAACCTAAGTTACAATTACACCTAACACTACACTATCATTAAAATAATTACATAAATTAACTACAATAATGAAAACTAATTACAATTAAATAAGATTCTATCAGCCAATCGGAATTAAGGTAGGAAAAATCCTATTGGCTGATGCAATCAGCCAGGAGGATTGAGCTTGCATTCTATTGGCTGACTGGAACAGCAAATAGAATGCGAGCTCAATCCTATTGGCTGATTGTATCAGCCAATAGGATTGAACTTCAATCCTATTAGCTGATTGCATCAGCCAATAGGTTTTTTCCTACCTTAATTCCGATTGGCTGATAGAATCCTATCAGCCAAACGGAATTCAAGAGACGCCATCTTGGATGACGTCATTTAAAGGAACCTTCATTCAGTGTTAGGACGTCGATGGAAGAGGATGGCTCTGCGTCGGCTGGATTGAAGATGAACCTGCTCCGCTCCGGATGGAAGAAGATAGAAGATGCCACCAGGATGAAGTTTTCTGCCGGTCTGGATGTCCTCTTCTGCCCGGATAGGATGAAGACTTCTGCCGGTCTGGAGGTCCACTTGTGCCCGGTTGGGTGAAGACGTCTCAAGGTAGGGTGATCTTCAGGTGGTAGTGTTATTTTTTTTTAAGGGGGGTTTGGGTGGGTTTTAGAGTAGGGTTGGGTGCGTGGGTGGTGGGTTTTAATATGGGGGGGGGTTGTATTTCTTTTTTTCAAGGTAAAATAGCTGATTACTTTGGGGCAATGCCCCGCAAAAGGCCCTTTTAAGGGCTATTTGTAATTTAGTGTAGGGTAGGGAATTTTATTATTTTGGGGGGCTTTTTTATTTTATTAGGGGGCTCAGATTAGGTGTAATTAGTTTAAAATTCTTGTATTTTTTTATTTTCTGTAATTTAGTGTTTGTTTTTTGTACTTTAGTTGATTTTATTTAATTGTAATTAGTTTTATTTAATTGTAGTTAATTTATGTAATTATTTTAATGATAGTGTAGTGTTAGGTGTAATTGTAACTTAGGTTAGGATTTATTTTACAGGTAATTTTGTATTTATTTTAGATAGGTAGTTATTAAATAGTTAATAACTATTTAATAACTATTGTACCTAGTTAAAATAAATACAAATTTGCCTGTAAAATAAAAAATAAACCCTAAGATAGCTACAATGTAACTATTAGTTATATTGTAGCTAGCTTAGGGTTTATTTTACAGGTAAGTATTTCGTTTTAAATAGGAATAATTTAGTTAATAATAGTAATATTTATTTAGATTTATTTAAATTATATTTAAGTTGGGGGGGTTAGGGTTAGACTTAGGTTTAGGGGTTAATAACTTTATTATAGTGGCAGCGGTATAGGGGGGACAGATTAGGGGTTAATAGGTATAATGTAGGTGGTGGCAGGGTCCGGGAGCGGCGGTTTAGGGGTTAATATATTTATTATAGTTGTGGCAGGGTCCGGGAGCGGCGTTTTAGGGGTTAATAAGTATAATGTAGGTGGCGGCAGTGTAGGGGGGCAGATTAGGGGTTAATAAGTATCATTTAGGTGGCGGCGGGGTGGGGGGGCTGATTAGGGGTGTTTAGACTCAGGGTACATGTTAGGGTGTTAGGTGTAGACGTTCCCATAGGAATCAATGGGATATCGGGCAGCAGCGAACATAAGCTTTCGCTGCTGTCAGATTCCCATTGATTCCTATGGCATCCGTCGCCTCCAGGGTGGCGGATTGAAAACCAGGTACGGTGAGCCGGAATAGTGTCAAGCGTACCTGGTAGGATCTTGATAACTTCCAAAAGTAGTCAGATTGTGCCGAACTTGCGTTCGGAACATCTGGAGTGACGTAACCATCGATCTGTGTCAGACTGAGTCCGCCGGATCGTATGTTACGTCACTTTTGCTGGTCTGTAGGGCTTGATAACTACGGCGAATCAGGCCCGCCACAAATACGCTGCGGAATTCCAGCATATTTGCGGTTGACAGCTTTATAAATAGAGGCCATAGTCTTTTTTTACACACTTTTTATCACTTTGATGTGTATGCTTCTTCTGGGGCTGCCTTTGGCAGGAAAATTCTGCGAGCCGTAGTGACTGATAAGTAACATCCTGCTTTCACTGTTTCTCCCCCTCTATTTCACGGTGGTCTCATGGACTCCACTGCCTGGGTGTTGAGTCTAACACATAACGATTTGTGGACTATTATCATCTGATAAAAGAAAAGAAAACAAAATGTATACTTACCTGATAAATTAATTTATTTCATTATGGTGAGAGTCCTGCCCTCTGTTTTTGTTCTGGTGGCTGCAGTACTTGTTTTGCACTTCTTTGCCTCGCTTTATCTTTCCTACTTTTTTTTTTCCCTCTCACCTGCTTGGCTATATGTATGACTGAGGATCATGGGATGTGGGAGGGATTTAAAACTCCTATTTGTTGAGGTGTCTTTGTCTCCTGACAACGCACAGAAAACCTGGCACACTCTAGCAAGCACACAGTAATATTTAAAAGCAAAAATGGGAGTTAGTTGCATTTGGCTCCAAAAGATTTAAAAACAGGGACATGTCAAGTCTCTCCCCACCTGGAATCCTAACCAATGCATTATTTCAAACAAACTGTGAACCAGTGAGGGTGCTTCAGGCCTTTGTAATTTCCCTAAGCACATACAAAACATAAAAATGGACTGCACTGAGGGGGCGTGATCTAGCAGCGGCTCTGTATGGTTGCATCTTTTCAGAGCTCTATGAGAGGAGATCATAATCCGCCGATTATCACTCCAAAAACATAGCATCTAGCAATAACATGACTGGTTTTGTGTATCTAAGTGACTTACAAAACAAATCCTAAACTAAATTGCTGTATTTATGACCCTGGGGTCGGAAAAGGACACCTGAGGCCTGTAACCGTGGTGATCTTACAGGCAGCGCCTCGCCCCAGAATGGTTCACACACCAAACTCAGCTGGACATCTTAGATTAGCTGCAACAAGTACCATCCCTTCTGACAAGTTCAATCCACCAAATAACACGGACAAGGGGTGGAAGTAAAAGAAATGGGGGAAAATGATGATTACCATTGTAGCTGACACATGGGTTGAAGACTTTCCTAACAAACTGGATTTAATACTCCTTAGGCTGGTGGCACTATTCCAACCTTTGATAGATAAGGCGCTCTCTGAACAAGACCTTCAGGCACTCATAAATAAAGCACTCACAATACAACGGAAATAGCCGGTTATTCAGCAAAATACCTTTCTCTTGTTAAGTGTATCCAGTCCACGGATCATCCATTACTTGTGGGATATTCTCCTTCCCAACAGGAAGTTGCAAGAGGATCACCCACAGCAGAGCTGCTATATAGCTCCTCCCCCAGCTGTCATATCCAGTCATTCTCTTGCAAGCCTCAACCAAGATGGAGGTCGTAAGAGGAGTGTGGTGTTTTATACTTAGTTTATTCTTCAATCAAAAGTTTGTTATTTTTAAATGGTGCCGGAGTGTACTGTTTATCTCAGGCAGTATTTAGAAGAAGAATCTGCCTGCGTTTTCTATGATCTTAGCAGAAGTAACTAAGATCCATGGCTGTTCTCACATATTCTGAGGAGTGAGGTAACTTCAGAGAGGGAATGGCGTGCAGGTTTTCCTGCAATAAGGTATGTGCAGTTAAAATATTTTTCTAGGGATGGAATTTGCTAGAAGATACCGAACTAATGTAAGTAAAGCCTTAAATGCAGTGAGAGCGACTGGTATCAGGCTTATTAATAGAGATACATACTCTCATAAAAATGTAATATAAAACGTTTGCTGGCATGTTTAATCGTTTTTATATGTATTTGGTGATAAAACTTATTGGGGCCTAGTTTTTTTCCACATGGCTGGCTTGAATTTTGCCTAGAAACAGTTTCCTTAGGCTTTCCACTGTTGTAATATGAGTGGGAGGGGCCTATTTTGCTGTTTTTTTGCACAGCAAAAATTACAGACACAGACATCCAGCTTCTTCCTGCATGATCCAGGACATCTCTGGAGGGCTCAAAAGGCTTCAAAGTCGTTTTTGAGGGAGGTAAAAAGCCACAGTAGGGCTGTGGCAGTTGTTGTGACTGTTTGAAAAAACGTTTTTGTCATTTATTATTCCGTTTTGGGTATTAAGGGGTTAATCATCCATTTGCAAGTGGGTGCAATGCTCTGCTAACTTGTTACATACACTGTAAAAATTTCGTTAGTGTAACTGCCTTTTTTCACTGTTATTTCAATTTTTGACAAAATTTGTGTTTCTTAAAGGTGCAGTAACGTTTTTTATATTGCTTGTATACTTGTTTAAAGTGTTTTCCAAGCTTGCTAGTCTCATTGCTAGTCTGTTTAAACATGTCTGACACAGAGGAAACTACTTGTTCATTATGTTTGAAAGCCATGGTGGAGCCCCATAGGAGAATGTGTACTAAATGTATTGATTTCACCTTAAACAGTAAAGATCAGTCTTTAAATGTAAAATAAATATCACCAGAAGATTCTGACGAGGGGGAAGTTATGCCGACTAACTCTCCCCACGTGTCAGACCCTTCGCCTTTCGCTCAGGGGATGCGCGCTAATTTGGCGCCAATTACATCAGGGACGCCCATAGCGATTACCTTACAGGACATGGCTGCAATCATGAATAATACCCTGTCAGATGTATTATCCAGGTTGCCTGAATTAAGAGGCAAGCGCGATTGCTCTGGGGTTAGGAGAAATACAGAGCGCGCAGATGTTGTAAGGGCCATGTCTGATACTGCGTCACAATATGCAGATCATGAGGACGGAGAGCTTCAGTCTGTGGGTGACATCTCTGATTCGGGGAAACCTGATTCAGAGATTTCTAATTTTAAATTTAAGCTTGAGAATCTCCGTGTGTTGCTTGGGGAGGTATTAGCTGCTCTGAATGACTGTAACACAGTTGCAGTACCAGAGAAATTGTGCAGGCTGGATAAATACTATGCAGTGCCGGTGTGTACTGATGTTTTTCCTATACCTAAAAGGCTTACAGAAATTATTAGCAAGGAGTGGGATAGACCGGGTGTGCCTTTTTCCCCACCTCCTATATTTAGAAAAATGTTTCCAATAGACGCCACTACACGGGACTTATGGCAGACGGTCCCTAAGGTGGAGGGAGCAGTTTCTACTTTAGCAAAGCGTACTACTATCCCTGTTGAGGACAGTTGTGCTTTTTCAGATCCAATGGATAAAAAATTGGAGGGTTACCTTAAGAAAATGTTTATTCAACAAGGTTTTATTTTACAGCCCCTTGCATGCATTGCGCCTGTCACGGCCGCGGCGGCATTCTGGTTTGAGGCCCTGGAAGAGGCCATCCATACAGCTCCATTGACTGAAATTATTGACGAGCTTAGAACACTTAAGCTAGCTAACTCATTTGTTTCTGATGCCATTGCTCATTTGACTAAACTAACGGCTAAGAATTCCGGATTCGCCATCCAAGCGCGTAGGGCGCTATGGCTTAAATCCTGGTCAGCTGACGTGACTTTGAAGTCTAAATTACTCAACATTCCTTTCAAGGGGCAGACCTTATTCGGGCCTGGTTTGAAGGAAATTATTGCTGACATTACTGGAGGTAAGGGTCACACCCTTCCTCAGGACAGGGCCAAAGCAAAGGCCAAACAGTCTAATTTTCGTGCCTTTCGAAATTTCAAGGCAAGTGCAGCATCAACTTCCTCCGCTTCAAAACAAGAGGGAACTTTTGCTCAATCTAAGCAGGCCTGTAAACCTAACCAGTCCTGGAACAAAGGCAAGCAGGCCAGAAAGCCTGCTGCTGCCTCTAAGACAGCATGAAGCAACGGCCCCCTATCCGGCGACGGATCTAGTAGGGGGCAGACTTTCTCTCTTCGCCCAGGCGTGGGCAAGAGATGTTCAGGATCCCTGGGCGTTGGAGATCATATCTCAGGGATATCTTCTGGACTTCAAAGCTTCCCCTCCACAAGGGTGATTTCATCTTTCAAGGCTATCTGCAAATCAGATAAAGAAAGAGGCATTCCTACGCTGTGTGCAAGACCTCCTAGTTATGGGAGTGATCCATCTAGTTCCGCGGACGGAACAAGGACAGGGTTTTTATTCAAATCTGTTTGTGGTTCCCAAAAAAGAGGGAACCTTCAGACCAATTTTGGATCTAAAGATCTTAAACAAATTCCTCAGAGTTCCATCTTTCAAAATGGAAACTATTCGGACCATCCTACCCATGATCCAAGAAGGTCAGTACATGACCACAGTGGACTTAAAGGATGCCTACCTTCACATACCGATTCACAAAGATCATCATCGGTTTCTAAGGTTTGCCTTTCTAGACAGGCATTACCAATTTGTAGCTCTTCCCTTCGGGTTGGCTACAGCCCCGAGAATCTTTACAAAGGTTCTGGGCTCACTTCTGGCGGTTCTAAGACCGCAAGGCATAGCGGTGGCTCCGTATCTAGACGACATCCTGATACAGGCGTCAAGCTTTCAAGTTGCCAAGTCTCATACAGAGATAGTTCTGGCATTCCTGAGGTCGCACGGGTGGAAAGTGAACGAGGAAAAGAGTTCTCTATCCCCACTCACAAGAGTCTCCTTCTTAGGGACTCTTATAGATTCTGTAGAAATGAAAATTTACCTGACGGAGTCCAGGTTATCAAAACTTCTAAATGCTTGCCGTGTTCTTCACTCCATTCCGCGCCCTTCGGTAGCTCAGTGTATGGAGGTAATCGGCTTAATGGTAGCGGCAATGGACATAGTGCCATTTGCGCGCCTACATCTCAGACCGCTGCAATTATGCATGCTGAGTCAGTGGAATGGGGATTACACAGATTTGTCCCCTCTGCTAAATCTGGATCAAGAGACCAGAGATTCTCTTCTCTGGTGGTTGTCTCGGGTACACCTGTCCAAGGGTATGACCTGATTGGACAATTGTAACAACAGATGCCAGCCTTCTAGGTTGGGGTGCAGTCTGGAACTCCCTGAAGGCACAGGGATCGTGGACTCTCAAAAATAATTCGCTGGGCAGAGTACCACTCTTGCCACCTGTCAGCAATCCATATCCCAGGCAAGGAGAACTGGGAGGTGGATTTTCTAAGTCGTCAGACTTTCCAATCCGGGGGAGTGGGAACTCCATCCGGAGGTGTTTGCTCAATTGATTCATCGTTGGGGCAAACCAGAGTTGGATCTCATGGCGTCTCGCCAGAACGCCAAGCTTCCTTGTTACGGATCCAGGTCCAGGGACCCAGAAGCGACGCTGATAGATGCTCTAGCAGCGACTTGGTTCTTCAACCTGGCTTATGTGTTTCCACCATTTCCTCTGCTCCCTCGACTGATTGCCAAAATCAAACAGGAGAGAGCATTGGTGATTCTGATAGCGCCTGCGTGACCACGCAGGACTTGGTATGCAGACCTAGTGGACATGTCATCCTTTCCACCATGGACTCTGCTTCTAAGACAGGACCTTCTGATACAAGGTCCTTTCAATCATCCAAATCTAATTTCTCTGAGACTGACTGCATGGAGATTGAACGCTTGATTCTATCAAAGCGTGGCTTCTCCGAGTCAGTCATTGATACTTTAATACAGGCACGAAAGCCTGTTACCAGGAAAATCTACCACAAGATATGGAGTAAATATCTTTATTGGTGTGAATCCAAGAATTACTCATGGAGTAAGGTTAGGATTCCTAGAATATTGTCCTTTCTCCAAGAGGGCTTGGACAAAGGATTATCAGCTAGTTCCTTAAAGGGACAGATTTCTGCTCTGTCTATTCCTTTGCACAAGCGTCTGGCAGAGGTTCCAGACGTCCAGGCATTTTGCCAGGCTTTGGTTAGAATTAAGCCTGTGTTTAAACCTGTTGCTCCCCCGTGGAGCTTAAACTTGGTTCTTAAGGTTCTTCAAGGAGTTCTGTTTGAACCCCTTCATTCCATTGATATTAAACTTTTATCTTGGAAAGTTCTGTTTTTGATGGCTATTTCCTCGGCTCGGAGAGTCTCTGAGCTATCTGCCTTACAATGTGATTCTCCTTATCTGATTTTTCATGCAGATAAGGTAGTTCTGCGTACCAAACCTGGGTTTTTACCTAAGGTGGTTTCTAACAAGAATATCAATCAAGAGATTGTTGTTCCATCATTGTGTCCTAATCCTTCTTCAAAGAAGGAACGTCTTTTACATAATCTGGACGTAGTCCGTGCCTTGAAGTTTTACTTACAAGCTACTAAGGATTTTCGTCAAACATCTTCCCTGTTTGTCGTTTACTCTGGACAGAGGAGAGGTCAAAAAGCTTCGGCAACCTCTCTTTCCTTTTGGCTTCGGAGCGTAATACGCCTAGACTATGAGACTGCTGGACAGCAGCCCCCTGAAAGGATTACAGCTCATTCTACTAGAGCTGTGGCTTCCACCTGGGCCTTTAAAAATGAGGCCTCTGTTGAACAGATTTGCAAGGCCGCTACTTGGTCTTCGCTTCACACCTTTTTCAAATTTTACAAATTTTATACTTTTGCTTCTTCGGAGGCTATTTTTGGGAGAAAGGTTCTTCAGGCAGTGGTTCCTTCCGCTTAATCCTGCCTTGTCCCTCCCATCATCCGTGTACTTTAGCTTTGGTATTGGTATCCCACAAGTAATGGATGATCCGTGGACTGGATACACTTAACAAGAGAAAACATAATTTATGCTTACCTGATAAATTTATTTCTCTTATAGTGTATCCAGTCCACGGCCCGCCCTGTCCTTTTAAGGCAGGTCTAAATTTTAATTAAACTACAGTCACCACTGCACCCTATGGTTTCTCCTTTCTCTGTTTGTTTTCGGTCGAATGACTGGATATGACAGCTGGGGGAGGAGCTATATAGCAGCTCTGCTGTGGGTGATCCTCTTGCAACTTCCTGTTGGGTAGGAGAATATCCCACAAGTAATGGATGATCCGCGGACTGGATACACTATAAGAGAAATACATTTATCAGGTAAGCATAAATTATGTTTTTGGGTCGGCCTATCCCTAGGGTCCGGGAGGGCGGCACAACCCAACACACACCTTCTTGGGGAATCTCATCAACTAAATAACCACATCATGGCACACTTGGAAACGTCGAGCAGCCTGCATGTAAAAATCTTGGAGAGGGAAGACCCATCAAAAGCAAAGCCCCAAGATCATCCTGATAATCCGAGCAGACCTCAATGGACAAAGGACCACAACACCTTGGTCGAACCCCTGTGGGGGTTTGGGGGGTGCCCTTGCGGGATCACAATTGAAGAGCACGTATCTCACAGGTCTGTGGCAAAGCTTGATATTTGTAACCATCACAGTTGCCGACCGGAGACAGCCTTCACTCCTTATTGCTTCGCTCAACATAATGACAACCTCAGAGGGACTCACAAGGTTACTATACTAATATCTCCTTCACGATTGAAATGCTGGACAAAAAACATAACAGTGACATTAAATCCCGGGCCTTGGACTGTTGATCATCATATTAGTAAGGCAGCTCAGCTTATTTAGGTGTTTGGGCATATTTTAAAGAATTCCTTAAGCCTAACGTTGTGTTATTGTTTTAATCTGTGCTTCGCAATATGCAACTTCATGTTAGTATGTTTGTTTAACTACAGTTGTATGTTGGGGGCTACTTAAGTTCCAACACTGCTTCTAAAACAATATTGCCTAACAGATACTGCCATTTTCATATCAGGTATAATTACTTTTGTGTGTTAAGAGGGGGCCCCAGGGGAATACCTTTTTTATTTAAAATGGAATGGAGGTTTTTATATTCACAAAGCTGTGGCTCCTAAGAGTTAATAGGTTGTAAGAATCTCCTTGTGGCCGGCGGCTGAGTCCACGAGTGAGAGTAAAGTAAAGATCTTTTTACAGCAACAAAATGGGAAAACTGTACAGATGGAGACCTGATATTTTATTGGTACACACACGTTTTGCAGTAATGGGAATTACTCATATACAGATGCATACACAAATGCCATGGACTAATGGCATACATATCTTAAATAGAGCTGAAAAATGTAACAGGCCATGTTAACAAAGTCCGGACAGATATATTGAGACACTCTCTCTTAAAGAGCTCCATATTCCTAATACATAATAATAAATATATTGGGTATAAAATTGCCGCAAGTTAAACACTATAGTTTTAGTTTAGTGTGAATAGTTTTGGGGCATGCATCTTCATAAACTAAAAGAACATGTTACTGTTATATCTTAATAGATGCACCTTTTTGTTTTTTCATTTTGAGTTTGTTATGTCTTGAAAACTAACCCCTGTACTTTAGTTTTATTACTCCAAAAGGTTCATGAAAGACCCATATCAATGATATTAGTGGAGAAAAACTGAGGAATATAATTATCAATGTATTAACCAGACCAGATATGATGTAGATGTATACAAATTTATTTTCACTCTGCTCTAACTGCTTTTTGTCCTCAATAAAAATTAATAAAAAAAATGTAAAAAAAAAAATGGACTGCACTCTCAGACTGGACTGGGTACACACCCTAAAACCCACAGCCCTAAATGCTTACAGACAGCTGGTACAGTCTTTACCTCCTACTAGTTCTGAGGAGGGTAATATTCCCACATGTGATTAATGGATCTCACCATCATGAAAGAAATCAATTTTTCAGGTAATCATATTTTTTTTTTCAGTCAGCCTTCTCTCAATCTGTTCAGGATCCCTGGGTGCTAAACATTACGGCTTCGTAAATTGGGTTTTGCACTAAGCCCCCTTGGGAAAGGTTCCTCCTGTCAGATGTACCCAAGCTTCATTCAAATTCCTTTTTTTCAATGTTTACAAGACCTAGAAGATTTGATAGTAATTATCCCAGTTCTAGGTTCAGAAAGAAACCAAGGATTTATTCAAATCAGTTAATAGTTCTGAAGAAGAAAGGAATTTCAGGCCCATTCTAGATATCAAGACGTGTGTACTCTCACCATCTGATGAAAGAGAAGGTCATTCCTACCCCATTCTTGAACTGAACCTGGTTTGGGGGTCAGCTTCATGCTGAATTTGAAATGAGAGCAGACTTTTTGGCTTGCTTGAACTTGCTCCAGGCTTTACCTGGTTTCCATTGAGATAGATTTATTCTTTAGCTTCAAATACTAAAACAGTGTAACAGAGATTACAATCATCTCTCTCAAATAATCTTCCTGGACTACAAGACCAGGCAGTCTCTTTCCTGATGGTAGAAACACCTTTCAGTATCTCAAGGAGAATCTTTTCTGCTGCCATCTTGGGTGGTCACAAGCATAGATACTAGTTTGTCAGGATGGGGAACAGTTGGGAACTGCAGAGAGCACAAGTTTGGTCTCCTCTGGGGGCAAGGTTACCCATCAATATTCTGGAACGCCAGGCGAGGTAATATTTGAAGCTGCAAAGTTTGCCCCTTCTAAAACTAGAATAGTTTCTAATATTCCAATCAGACAACATCACTGCAGTGGAATACATCAGTCATCCAGGAGGAACTCAGAGTTCCTTGGTGATGAGAGAGTTATCCCACTTCTTACGGGGGGCAAAAATAAATTATTGTACAATATCTACAATTCATGTCCCTGGTGTAAACAACTGAGAAGATCTTGCTAGGTAGTGCCAGGTCTTGGGATCCGAAAGGTGGAGCTCATAGATGCTAACAGAATTTGGTATGCAGATTTTGTTAAAATGTTCCGTTCTTTTTCTTGGAGTCTACCATCAAGATAGGAGGCCTCTGAATATAAAGGGTTGGAGATTGAATGCCTAATTTTGAGACAGAATGGGTTGGATTTACAACTCATTTCATGGAAGGTTTTATTTTTGTTAGCTATTGCCTCTGCTTTTAAGATTTTCTAAAATGTCTTCTTATCTGACTTTTTCATCTGTATACTGCATTTCAAACTCTCTATTCTTTTTTATCCAAGGTAGTTTCTGTTGAGAACATAAACAAGATGTAGTGATTATATGCCTAGCTCCTAAGAATTCTAAGTGAGTGTCATTTTACTTAATTTTGATGTAGTCCAAACTCTGAAGTTTTAATTAGAGGTCTCAAAGGATTTTAGGCAATTTTCTTCTTTGTTCATTTCTCTGTATCTCTGAAAGCCCAGAAGGGTACAGCTGTTGTTCTGGCTTGATTAGTAGACCTTATGTATCACTGCTAATTCTACTTTTTCTGCTTCAACTTCTTGTGCTTTTAAGAATGAGACTTCACTGGAACAAATTTGCAAGGCAGCTACATGGTCTTCTTTACATACTTCCTTACATACTTTAGGGTTCCTCTCTTTTTCCTGGCCATATGTTTGACTGAGATGTACTTGGAGGTGGGAGGGATTAAAAGCTCCTTGAATGTTGGGTATTTTTTGCCTCCTCCTTGACAAGGGAGGTGATAGGTTTCTTGTGATGCTGTAGTCAAAGAAAAAATATAAGTTCAAAAGGAAAACACTCTAATGTGCTAGAGTATTTTATTGTTGCATTGCTGCATGCATATGTTAGTCAGCTCCGGAGCAGCAATGCACTACTGGGAGCTACTGAACTCTTATGGCCAATAACAAGAGGCATATGTGTGTTGCTGCTTAAATTCAGAGTTAGCCAAAGGCGCCACAATATCAACGACAATGCCTCCCTCAATTCTTTACTATCTGGTTTATAAATTATTTATATTCAAAAAGGGAAAGGGTGCAATGTATTAACATATCTCATAGAACATGTCCGTAAAGAAGTGAAAAGAATACAGTGATTGCACTTACGGTGTGATTTGTCTCATTCTACTTCTAAACCATTTTGAGCATGACTGCATGCTAAAACTTAAAGGGACAGTCTACACTATAAATTGTTATTGTTTAAAATGATAGATAATGCATTTAATACCCATTCCCCAGCTTTGCACAACCAACATTGATATATTAATACATTTTATAACATTTCAACCTCTAAACTACTGCCTGTTTCTAAGCCACTATAGACAGCCTCTTATCACATGCTTTTTTTATTTGCTTTTCACAACAGGAGACTTCTAGGTCATGTCGGCAATATATAGATAACATTGTGTTGACGCCCGAGGAGTTATTTAAGATTTAGCACAACACAGCACTAATTGGCTAAAATTCAAGTCAATAGATTATAAATACAAAGTCATGTGATCATGGGGCTGTCAGAAGATGCTTAGATATAAGGTAATCACAGAGGTAAAAAGTATATTAATATAACTGTGTTGGTTATGCAAAACTGGGGAATGGGTAATAAAGGGATTATCTATCTTTTTAAACAATAACAATTATTTTGTAGACTGTCCCTTTAACTTTTATTAAAATGTATTTCTTTTAAAACAAAACACAATAATGGATTCTGCATATCAATAGTCCCTTAATTCTTGGACCTTATAGTGCCCTACTACTGATATGGGGTATTCTTGCAAATTCCTAGTGCTGATATTGATAATATGGAAGATTTATATTATATCTACTATTAAAGTGTAGCGCTGTTTAATAGTATTAAAGTCCCTTTATATTCCACAGTCAGATATTTTTTCCAATAGGTATGATAATTCAGTCATTGATTCACTAGATTCCCATCCAACTTTTTACATGGTATTGACAAAGATATATTATTGTTAGAATGGAGATGGTGTGAGACGAGTCACATTATGCAATTTAAAAAAGAAAAGGCAGGTACGTAACTGACATTTAAATTTGATATAGTCTTATATTTACAATTCTTATCTATCAATAATATAATCAACTAATAGCATTTAGACACGGAAACTCATTCTGGATAGCAGTATGTAACCATTAGTTAATCCTTATGTCAATCCATGGAGATCTCCATTCTATTAGTCCAAGTGAATGTCAATCATTATTAGGGAAATGGTATTGGTGGATAGTATGCTTCAAACTCAACATAGTTTAAATAATCTTGTATTATTATATTTTGTAAGATTTTCTATATGCAGTATCAGATTTCATATACCAATTTAATGTTTGACCATATGATTAGTGAAAATACAAACTTATAACTAGGGAACTTACCAGCAAACTGTGTTACTTCCCCACCTTCACTCAGGATTGGATATTTACACTGTCTATCATTCTGTAGTCTGCGAGTCGCTAATATTTATTATATTAATTTCTTCGATTAAATTGTATGCGCTAAAATAAATGCATTATCTACATAAAACATCAAAAGTAAAGTAAAATATAGATATAAAGCCATATAGGAATGCAAATCATTGGAAGATACAATCATTAAATGATCCGATAAGGGTGGAAATATTGTGATGATAGACAACTGGGAGATACCAAATGCTTAATCCTAATATTTTAGCAACATATCAAAAAGTATATTACAACTTAATTTAAAAAAAAAACTTCATTATCAACAATAAAGAAAAAAAAAGTATTACACAAATTACTCCAAGAATTGTGAAATTATATTTTATTCCAAAAATTCACATAAAAATTAATAATCCACTGGTCTGACCAGTAGCATCAGGTAATGTTTGTATTTCTGGGAGATTTTGTTGAGCAGTTGCCTTCATAGGTTAGGGGCACCATGGAGGTACTACAACATTTAGATGGAATCAATCTGGAAAAGGAAACTTGTTTTTTTACAGCAGATGTAGAATCCTTGTGTAGAACACTCTTTGGGAATCCGTGCGCTGGAGTACTTTCTATATATGGACTTGAATGAACATAAACAAAATTTGTTCTTGAATTATTCAGTTTTGAGTTATATTTTTTGTGTTCAGTGAACAATAGTTGCAGACCAGTAGGACAGCCATAGGAACTGCTTGTGCCCCCAGCTATGCACACTTTGGTTGGTGGGAGGAGGTTGTATTTATGGAAAAGTATAGTTAATACTTACTATGATTATCTCATTGTATAAATATTTTTTGTTTTTATTATTATTATGTTTACCATAGTGGAATAAAATACATTACCGGCTTACTCTTTTTTCTCCAACATAGGTGTGTCCGGTCCACGGCGTCATCCTTACTTGTGGGATATTCTCTTCCCCAACAGGAAATGGCAAAGAGCCCAGCAAAGCTGGTCACATGATCCCTCCTAGGCTCCGCCTACCCCAGTCATTCTCTTTGCCGTTGCACAGGCAACATCTCCACGGAGATGGCTAAGAGTTTTTTTGGCTTAAAAGCATTATCCGATTGGCTTATGAGACTGCCGGACGGCAGCCTCCTGAAAGAATCACAGCTCACTCCACTAGGGCTGTGGCTTCCACATGGGCCTTCAAGAACAAGGCTTCTGTTGATCAGATGTGTAAGGCAGCGACTTGGTCTTCACTGCACACTTTTACCAAATTTTACAAATTTGATACTTTTGCTTCTTCCGAGGCTATTTTTGGGAGAAAGGTTTTGCAAGCCGTGGTGCCTTCCATCTAGGTGACCTGATTTGCTCCCTCCCATCATCCGTGTCCTAAAGCTTTGGTATTGGTTCCCACAAGTAAGGATGACGCCGTGGACCGGACACACCTATGTTGGAGAAAACAGAATTTATGCTTACCTGATAAATTACTTTCTCCAACGGTGTGTCCGGTCCACGGCCCGCCCTGGTTTTTTTAATCAGGTCTGATGAATTATTTTCTCTAACTACAGTCACCACGGTATCATATGATTTCTCCTATGCATATTCCTCCTTTACGTCGGTCGAATGACTGGGGTAGGCGGAGCCTAGGAGGGATCATGTGACCAGCTTTGCTGGGCTCTTTGCCATTTCCTGTTGGGGAAGAGAATATCCCACAAGTAAGGATGACGCCGTGGACCGGACACACCGTTGGAGAAAGTAATTTATCAGGTAAGCATAAATTCTGTTTTCTTCTGTTATGTGTGATCAGTCCACGGGTCATCATTACTTCTGGGATATTATCTGCTCCCCTACAGGAAGTGCAAGAGGATTCACCCAGCAGAGTTGCTATATAGCTCCTCCCCTCTACGTCACCTCCAGTCATTCTCTTGCACCCAAAGACTAGATAGGAGGTGTGAGAGGACTATGGTGATTATACTTAGTTTTTAGAACTTCAATCAAAAGTTTGTTATTTTACAATAGCACCGGAGCGTGTTATTACCCCTCTGGCAGAGTTTGAAGAAGAATCTACCAGAGTTTTTCTTATGATTTTAACCGGAGTAGTTAAGATCATATTGCTGTTTCTCGGCCATCTGAGGGAGGTAAAAACTTCAGATCAGGGGACAGCGGGCAGTTGAATCTGCATTGAGGTATGTAGCAGTTTTTATTTTCTGAATGGAATTGATGAAAAAATCCTGCCATACCGTTATAATGAACATGTATGTATACTCTACACTTTAGTATTCTGGGGATGGTATTTCACCGGAATTACTCTGTAAAAGTACATTAAACCTTTTATTAGGTATTTTTCATGTTAAACGTTTTTGCTGGAATGTAGAATCGTTTGCATTAATGAGGTACTGAGTGAATAAGTATTTGGGCATTATTTTTCCACTTGGCAGTTTGCTTGTGTTAATTATGACAGTTTCGTTTCTCTCTCACTGCTGTGTGTGAGAGGGAGGGGCCGTTTTTGGCGCTCTTTGCTACGCATCAAAAATTTCCAGTCAGTTTTTCTGCATGATCCGGTCATCTCTAACAGAACTCAGGGGTCTTCAAACCTCTTTGAAGGGAAGTAGATTCTCTCAGCAGAGCTGTGAGACTTATATAGTGACTGTGATTTAAAACGTTGCTCTGTAATTTTTATGTTTAAAATTTAATTAGTGTTATTTTACTAATGGGAACAAACCTTTGCTAAAAAGTTGTGTTGTTTGTTAAGAGTGATGCTATAACTGTTTTTCAGTTCATTATTTCATCTGTCATTTAATCGTTTAGTGCTTCTTGAGGCACAGTACGTTTTTATTAAATAACATTGTAACCGAGTTGCATGTTTATTGCCAGTGTGTTAAACATGTCTGATTCAGAGGAAGATACCTGTGTCATTTGTTCCAATGCCAAGGTGGAGCCCAATAGAAATTTATGTACTAACTGTATTGATGCTACCTTAAATAAAAGCCAATCTGTACAAATTGAACAAATTTCACCAAATAGCGAGGGGAGAGTTATGCCGACTAACTCGCCTCACGTGTCAGTACCTGCATCTCCCGCCCGGGAGGTGCGTGATATTATGGCGCCTAGTACATCTGGGCAGCCATTACAGATAACATTACAAGATATGGCTACTGTTATGACCGAAGTTTTGGCTAAATTACCAGAACTAAGAGGCAAGCGTGATCACTCTGGGGTGAGAACAGAGTGCGCTGATAATTCTAGGGCCATGTCTGATACTGCGTCACAGCTTGCAGAGCATGAGGACGGAGAGCTTCATTCTGTGGGTGACGGTTCTGATCCAAACAGATTGGATTCAGATATTTCAAATTTTAAATTTAAATTGGAAAACCTCCGTGTATTACTAGGGGAGGTCTTAGCAGCTCTCAACGATTGTAACGCTGTTGCAATACCAGAGAAAATGTGTAGGTTGGATAAATACTTTGCGGTACTGACGTTTTTCCTATACCTAAGAGATTAACTGAAATTGTTACTAAGGAGTGGGATAGACCCGGTGTGCCTTTCTCACCCCCTCCAATATTTAGAAAGATGTTTCCAATAGACGCCACCACACGGGACTTATGGCAAACGGTCCCTAAGGTGGAGGGAGCAGTTTCTACTTTAGCTAAGCGTACCACTATCCCGGTGGAGGATAGCTGTGCCTTTTCAGATCCTATGGATAAAAAATTAGAGGGTTACCTTAAGAAAATGTTTGTTCAACAAGGTTTTATATTACAACCCCTTGCATGCATCGCGCCGATCACGGCTGCGGCAGCATTTTGGATTGAGTCTCTGGAAGAGAACCTTAGTTCAGCTACGCTGGACGACATTACGGACAGGCTTAGAGTCCTTAAACTAGCTAATTCATTCATTTCGGAGGCCGTAGTACATTTAACCAAACTTACGGCTAAGAATTCAGGATTCGCCATTCAGGCACGCAGGGCGCTGTGGCTAAAATCCTGGTCGGCTGATGTAACTTCTAAGTCCAAATTACTTAATATACCTTTCAAGGGACAAACTTTATTTGGGCCCGGTTTGAAAGAAATTATTGCTGACATTACAGGAGGTAAGGGCCACGCTCTACCTCAAGACAAAGCCAAAGCTAAGGCTAGACAGTCTAATTTTCGTCCCTTTCGGAATTTCAAAGCAGGAGCAGCGCCAACTTCCACTGCACCAAAACAGGGAGGAGCTGTTGCTCGTTACAGACAAGGCTGGAAGCCTAACCAGTCCTGGAACAAGGGCAAGCAGACCAGTAAACCTGCTGCTGCCCCAAAGACAGTATGAACCGAGGGCCCCCGATCCGGGACCGGATCTAGTGGGGGGCAGACTCTCTCTCTTCGCCCAGGCTTGGGCAAGAGATGTCCAGGATCCCTGGGCGCTAGAGATCATATCTCAGGGATACCTTCTAGACTTCAAATTCTCTCCCCCAAGAGGGAGATTTCATCTGTCAAGGTTGTCAACAAACCAAATAAAGAAGGACGCGTTTCTACGCTGTGTACAAGATCTATTATTAATGGGAGTGATCCATCCGGTTCCGCGGTCGGAACAAGGACAAGGGTTTTACTCAAACCTGTTTGTGGTTCCCAAAAAAGAGGGAACTTTCAGGCCAATCTTGGATTTAAAGATCCTAAACAAATTCCTAAGAGTTCCATCGTTCAAAATGGAAACTATTCGGACAATCTTACCCATGATCCAAGAGGGTCAGTACATGACCACAGTGGATTTAAAGGATGCTTACCTTCATATACCGATTCACAAGGATCATTACCGGTATCTAAGGTTTGCCTTCTTAAACAGGCATTACCAGTTTGTAGCCCTTCCATTCGGATTGGCTACGGCTCCAAGAATCTTTACAAAGGTTCTGGGTGCCCTTCTGGCGGTACTAAGACCGCGAGGAATTTCGGTAGCTCCGTACCTAGACGACATTCTGATACAAGCTTCAAGCTTTCAAACTGCCAAGTCTCATACAGAGTTAGTTCTGGCATTTCTAAGGTCGCATGGATGGAAAGTGAACGAAAAGAAGAGTTCTCTCTTTCCTCTCACAAGGGTTCCATTCTTGGGGACTCTTATAGATTCTGTAGAAATGAAGATTTATCTGACAGAAGACAGATTAACAAAGCTTCTAAATGCATGCCGTGTCCTTCATTCCATTCAACTCCCGTCAGTAGCTCAATGCATGGAGGTGATCGGCTTAATGGTAGCAGCAATGGACATAGTTCCCTTTGCACGCCTACATCTCAGACCGCTGCAATTGTGCATGCTGAGTCAGTGGAATGGGGATTACTCAGATTTGTCCCCCACTCTGAATCTGGATCAAGAGACCAGAAACTCTCTTCTATGGTGGCTTTCTCGGCCACATCTGTCCAGGGGGATGCCGTTCAGCAGGCCGGACTGGACAATTGTAACAACAGACGCCAGCCTTCTAGGTTGGGGCGCTGTCTGGAATTCTCTGAAGGCTCAGGGACAATGGAGTCAGGAGGAAAGTCTCCTGCCAATAAACATTCTGGAATTGAGAGCAGTTCTCAATGCCCTTCTAGCTTGGCCCCAGTTAAAGACTCGGGGGTTCATCAGGTTTCAGTCGGACAACATCACGACTGTAGCTTACATCAACCATCAAGGAGGGACAAGAAGCTCCCTAGCAATGATAGAAGTATCAAAGATAATTCGCTGGGCAGAGTCTCACTCTTGCCACCTGTCAGCAATCCACATCCCGGGAGTGGAGAACTGGGAGGCGGATTTCTTGAGTCGCCAGACTCTTCATCCGGGGGAGTGGGAACTTCATCCGGAGGTCTTTGCCCAAATACTTCAACGTTGGGGCAAACCAGAGATAGATCTCATGGCGTCTCGCCAGAACGCCAAACTTCCTCGCTACGGATCCAGATCCAGGGATCCGGGAGCGGTTCTGATAGATGCTTTGACAGCACCTTGGAACTTCAGGATGGCTTATGTGTTTCCACCCTTCCCACTGCTTCCTCGATTGATTGCCAAAATCAAACAGGAGAGAGCATCAGTGATTCTAATAGCGCCTGCATGGCCGCGCAGGACTTGGTATGCAGATCTAGTGGACATGTCATCCTGTCCGCCTTGGTCTCTACCTCTAAGACAGGACCTTCTGATTCAGGGTCCATTCAAACATCAAAGTCTAACTTCTCTGAAGCTGACTGCTTGGAAATTGAACGCTTGATTTTATCAAAACGTGGTTTTTCTGAGTCGGTTATTGATACCCTGATACAGGCTAGGAAGCCTGTTACCAGAAAGATTTACCATAAAATATGGCGTAAATACCTATACTGGTGTGAATCCAAAGATTACTCCTGGAGTAAGGTTAGGATTCCTAGGATATTGTCTTTTCTACAAGAAGGTTTAGAAAAGGGTTTATCGGCTAGCTCATTAAAGGGACAGATCTCAGCTCTGTCCATCTTGTTACACAGGCGTCTGTCAGAAAATTCAGACATCCAGGCCTTTTGTCAGGCTTTAGCTAGGATCAAGCCTGTGTTTAAAGCTGTTGCTCCGCCATGGAGTTTAAACTTAGTTCTTAACGTTTTACAGGGTGTTCCGTTTGAACCCCTTCATTCCATTGATATAAAATTGTTATCTTGGAAAGTTCTCTTTTTAATGGCTATTTCCTCGGCTCGAAGAGTCTCTGAGTTATCAGCCCTACATTGTGATTCTCCTTATCTGATCTTTCACTCAGACAAGGTAGTTCTGCGTACTAAACCTGGGTTCTTACCTAAGGTAGTCACTAACAGGAATATCAATCAAGAGATTGTTGTTCCATCCTTGTGTCCAAATCCTTCTTCAAAGAAGGAACGTCTTCTACACAATCTGGATGTAGTTCGTGCCCTCAAGTTCTATTTGCAGGCAACTAAAGATTTTCGCCAAACTTCTTCCCTGTTTGTCGTTTATTCTGGACAGAGGAGAGGTCAAAAAGCTTCTGCTACCTCTCTCTCTTTTTGGCTTCGTAGCATAATACGTTTAGCCTATGAGACTGCTGGACAGCAGCCTCCTGAAAGAATTACAGCTCATTCCACTAGAGCTGTGGCTTCCACTTGGGCCTTTAAGAATGAGGCCTCTGTTGAACAGATTTGCAAGGCTGCAACTTGGTCTTCGCTTCATACTTTTTCCAAATTTTACAAATTTGACACTTTTGCTTCTTCGGAGGCTATTTTTGGGAGAAAGGTTCTTCAGGCAGTGGTTCCTTCTGTATAATGAGCCTGCCTATCCCTCCCGTCATCCGTGTACTTTTGCTTTGGTATTGGTATCCCAGAAGTAATGATGACCCGTGGACTGATCACACATAACAGAAGAAAACATAATTTATGCTTACCTGATAAATTCCTTTCTTCTGTTGTGTGATCAGTCCACGGCCCGCCCTGTTTTTTAAGGCAGGTACATATTTTTAAATTATAATTCAGTCACCACTACACCCTTGGTTTCTCCTTTCTCGTTGGTCTTTGGTCGAATGACTGGAGGTGACGTAGAGGGGAGGAGCTATATAGCAACTCTGCTGGGTGAATCCTCTTGCACTTCCTGTAGGGGAGCAGATAATATCCCAGAAGTAATGATGACCCGTGGACTGATCACACAACAGAAGAAAGGAATTTATCAGGTAAGCATAAATTATGTTTTTTTTTTTTTTTACACAATTTAATAAATATTCTCACAGTTGTAAGCACTATTTGTATTAAATTATAACATTACACAAAGTATTCTTAATAAAATAAGTGGCAACTAAAATTTAAAATTAAGGGGCCGATTTATTAAGCCCTGTATTTGCCCCAGGCTCGCCGGAAACAGGAGTCAAGAAGCAGCGGTCTTAAGACCGCTGCTCCTTAACTCGTCCGCCACCTCTGAGGCGGCGGACAGCAATCCTCCAGATTTCATACGATCGGGTTGATTGACACACCCTACTAGCGGCCATTTGGCCACGAATGTGCAGGTGGCGGCATTGCACAAGCATTTCTAGTGACATGCTTGTGCAAAAAAGTATGCTGGCGGCATTTATTGATGTGCAGTGGACATGATCCGCTACAGCGGATCATGTCCGTCCGCACATTGATAATTCGGCCCCTTAGTCAGCACTTATTATTTATTTAGATTAGATGTTATTTTAAAAGTATAAACTATCTACAATCACTTTATATAAATGGAAGGAATTAATATGGCTAGTTGCCACATATTGTTACACAAGTATCACATCACATATTTCTTTAACAACTCACAGACCAGAGAATGATTGGCAGTGTAAGCAGCCAATTTTAGTAACTGTGGCATAAGACACTTTGCTGGGAAGAACCTTTGTTATATGTGTGTATTTTCACTATTCATATGGGCAAACATTATTGTTATATAAAATGGGATACTGTATATAGAAATTCTTACAAAAAGCAATACTATTTAAACTGAGTTTTAAGCATTTTGTCCACCAGTAGAATAGAATGAACTTGACAAAAGGATTAACCAATGGTTGCATACTGCTATCCAGAATGAGATTGCTTGACTAAATTCTAATATTAATTGATTATACTATTGATAAATTGTACATAGAATTTATATTGAGTTAAAACAAGAATTTCTTTCATGTAATTAGCAAGAGTCCATGAGCTAGTGACGTATGGGATATACATTCCTACCAGGAGGGGCAAAGTTTCCCAAACCTCAAAATGCCTATAAATACACCCCTCACCACACCCACAATTCAGTTTTACAAACTTTGCCTCCGATGGAGGTGGTGAAGTAAGTTTGTGCTAGATTCTACGTTGATATGCGCTCCGCAGCAAGTTTGAGCCCGGTTTTCCTCTCAGCGTGCAGTGAATGTCAGAGGGATGTGAGGAGAGTATTGCCTATTTGAATGCAGTGATCTCCTTCTACGGGGTCTATTTCATAGGTTCTCTGTTATCGGTCGTAGAGATTCATCTCTTACCTCCCTTTTCAGATCGACGATATACTCTTATATATACCATTACCTCTGCTGATTCTCGTTTCAGTACTGGTTTGGCTTTCTACAAACATGTAGATGAGTGTCCTGGGGTAAGTAAATCTTATTTTCTGTGACACTCTAAGCTATGGTTGGGCACTTTGTTTATAAAGTTCTAAATATATGTATTCAAACATTTATTTGCCTTGACTCAGAATGTTCAACTTTCCTTATTTTCAGACAGTCAGTTTCATATTTGGGATAATGCATTTGATTTAATCATTTTTTCTTACCTTCAAAAATTTGACTCTTCCCTGTGGGCTGTTAGGCTCGCGGGGGCTGAAAATGCTTCATTTTATTGCGTCATTCTTGGCGCGGACTTTTTTGGCGCAAAAAATTCGTATAAAACCTGTTATTAAGTCAATTTCTCCTCCTTGGAGTTTGAATTTGGTTCTGGGAGCTCTTCAAGCTCCTCCGTTTGAACCTATGCATTCATTGGACATTAAATTACTTTCTTGGAAAGTTTTGTTCCTTTTGGCCATCTCTTCTGCCAGAAGAGTTTCTGAATTATCTGCTCTTTCTTGTGAGTCTCCTTTTCTGATTTTTCATCAGGATAAGGCGGTGTTGCGAACTTCTTTTGAATTTTTACCTAAAGTTGTGAATTCCAACAACATTAGTAGAGAAATTGTGGTTCCTTCATTATGTCCTAATCCTAAGAATTCTAAGGAGAAATCGTTGCATTCTTTGGATGTTGTTAGAGCTTTGAAATATTATGTTGAAGCTACGAAATCTTTCCGTAAGACTTCTAGTTTATTTGTTATCTTTTCCGGTTCTAGAAAAGGCCAGAAAGCTTCTGCCATTTCTTTGGCATCTTGGTTGAAATCTTTAATTCATCTTGCCTATGTTGAGTCGGGTAAAACTCCGCCTCAAAGAATTACAGCTCATTCTACTAGGTCAGTTTCTACTTCCTGGGCGTTTAGGAATGAAGCTTCGGTTGACCAGATTTGCAAAGCAGCAACTTGGTCCTCTTTGCATACTTTTACTAAATTCTACCATTTTTATGTATTTTCTTCTTCTGAAGCAGTTTTTGGTAGAAAAGTACTTCAGGCAGCGGTTTCAGTTTGAATCTTCTGCTTATGTTTTTCGTTAAACTTTATTTTTGGGTGTGGATTATTTTCAGCAGGAATTGGTTGTCTTTATTTTATCCCTCCCTCTCTAGTGACTCTTGTGTGGAAAGATCCACATCTTGGGTAGTCATTATCCCATACGTCACTAGCTCATGGACTCTTGCTAATTACATGAAAGAAAACATAATTTATGTAAGAACTTACCTGATAAATTCATTTCTTTCATATTAGCAAGAGTCCATGAGGCCCGCCCTTTTTTTGTGGTGGTTATGATTTTTGTATAAAGCACAATTATTTCCAATTCCTTATTTTATATGCTTTCGCACTTTTTTATCACCCCACTTCTTGTCTATTCGTTAAACTGAATTGTGGGTGTGGTGAGGGGTGTATTTATAGGCATTTTGAGGTTTGGGAAACTTTGCCCCTCCTGGTAGGAATGTATATCCCATATGTCACTAGCTCATGGACTCTTGCTAATATGAAAGAAATGAATTTATCAGGTAAGTTCTTACATACATTATGTTATTTATGAAGGATTTCAGCAGATATGACTAACAGACAAATTCCATCCAATCTGATTGTGAAAATATTGATTGACAGTTCAAACAGCTAATGTGCATTGAGGAGACTGTATAACGTAACGTGAGATGGCAATACCATGTAAAAAGATGGATGGGGATATAAAATAATGGGGATCTAGTGAAATAATGACTGTATTATCATATACCTATTGGAACATAATATCCATTGTGGAATATAAAGGGACTTTGATACTATGAAACAGCGCTACACTTTAATAGTGGATATAATATAAATATCCCAAATCCATGGAATTCATTTTCAATATAAGCAAGAAAATATCAGTGGTGTAGGGCAACACAACGTCTAAAAATTAAAGGAATAGTGATATGCAGGGTCCATTATTTTGTGTGGTTTTTTTTTAATAAATAAAAGTTGTTTTAACTTACAGCGTGATTTGTCTAATTCTATTCCTAAACCATGTTAAGCACGACTGTGAGTGTTAACCGTGTATTCTTTTCAGTTCTTTACAAAAATTAGATATGTATGTAGCCACCCATCACCAGCTAGCTCCAAGTAGTTTACTGTCGCTCCTGAGCCTACCTAGGTATACTTTTCAACAAAGGACACCAAAGGAACAAAGTAAAAAGTAAATTGAAAAGTTGCATGCTGTACAGATATCTGAATCATGGATGTTTAATTTTGACTTTCATGCCCCATAATTATCCTAGTTCTGGAACACAATATTATTGTGTGTACTTGCTCTATCCCATGCTTATGTATATGTGTAAAACCTCCCCCTTATTTTAATATCTGAATGTTCCAGTGTATACCCAATGCTGCCCAGTCTTCTATAGATAGATAATGTATTTAGCAAGGCTTCTTCTTTACAGGGTAGATATATTCTACTAAATAAACTGTAACTGGCTGTCTGAAATTTCTTTTGTATATTCTGATGTACACACTTAAAGTGCCATAAAACATTTTGAGTTATGTGCATATTATAAAAGGGCCAACAGAGGTAAAACAATGTGTGGAAAAACATGTACAAAAAAAAGCTTATAAGTATTTTAATAACATTTCCAAAAATCTGCAAAATTACTTACACTTTAGTGTTTCCAAGTGTAGCCTGCTCCACCCCCCTTATCAGTGTCCTAGTCCAAACCTTGTGCTATCATAAAACAAAGTGTGTATGTGAGGATAATAACTTATGCAAGCAATGGGGGGTTGAGGGGGGACAGCAATTACTGCAATTGTTTGTTGCCAAGAGACTTGCTTGTTTCCATGGTGTTAATGTCACATGCTTTGTGAAAGCTTCAGCATTATATTGTGCACTGCTTTAGTCAGGTGCCATGGGACTCTGCCCCCTACCGTGCACAAGTGCATTCTGCAGAAGCTATGGCCTGGATAGCACCTTCCATATATGGAAATGCCCAGGGGGGGAGCTTGCTGCAAACAAAACTATGCCTGAATTAAAGGGGTTAATGGGAGTTAAAACAGAAACTTTTTTGCAGGTAAGCGTTGGCTGCATTATATATTTAGAAACGTATGTTAGTTCATACTGTTTTATGTCCCTTTAAGGATCCCACATCTGGTCCTCTGTTATTGGATTTTTGTAATTCATCATACCATAGAAGAAACTTGCAAAGGCTTCACTCAGTTCTTTTTGGAGAAAAGTGAGACCCTTGTTCCCTTCTCTAAGGGAAATGTCTGGGCTTCTTATGTATAGTCAGTGGTGTGCTCAAATAAAATCAGTGCATTATGGGAACAGTCTATTCCAGAATTTTTATTGCTTAAAAAGATAGATAATCCCTTTATTACCTATTCCCCAGTTTTGCATAACCAACACTGTTATATTAATATACTTTTTTACCTTTGTGATTACCTTGTATCTAAGGCTGCCCCCTTATCTTGGTTCTTTTGACAGACATACATTTTAGCGAATCATGCTGACTTCTAGGTAACTTCATGGGAGTGAGCACAATGGTGTGTATATATATATTATATATATATATGGCACACATGAACTAGCACTATCTAGCTGTGAAAAACTTTCAAAATGCACTGAGATAAAAGGTGGCCTTCATGGACGTAGAATGTATCTTTTGGGTCTACCTACATTTAGCTTTTAACAAAGAATACCAAGAGAACAAAGCAAATTTTATAATAAAAGTAAATTGGAAAGTTGTTTAAAATGGCATGCCATATCTGAATCATAAAAGTTTAATTTTACTAGACTGTCCCTTTAAGTAACAACATGCTTCCTTTTAGGCTTATAAGCAATCGAATCACAGAAAATGGAGCCAATGTTCTGTCAGAAGCCCTGAAACACAACATTGTTTTGGAGGAAATTTGGTAAGTTGTGCAGATGCCTTAATGAATGTAAACATTGCTTCAAATTTGTCTGTGATTTGTGTTGGGAAGTATTTTCTCTTATAACTGCTAGTTCACAAATCCCCTCCATTGTATTGTCAGACACAGAGCCTTTACAAGGCCAATTATTATTCTTTGTGCCTGTGTCTTGGACAGACTGATGGAGATCTCTCATGGTATATACAACTTTTAAAAAGCCCAGTGTATAGGTCTGTAATACTGAGAACATGTGCAACAAACAGTACAGGAATGAAAAAAAATGGCTTCCAAGGGTACACTCATCTTAGCAGAACTGTTTACACACCGGATCCTGGATATACAAATATAATTGAGTAGTTAAATCGGGAGAGAAGTATTTTTCTAAATAATAAAAAGGGATATATATATATATATATATATATATATATATATATATACACAGGACTTTTTTGTGGGGGTACCACCACCTCTGCCATCTCAAAAAAGGTAATATTTGTATATCATGTAAATATTCTAGTTTTCATAATATATATATATATATATATATATATATATATATATATATATATATATATATATATATATATATATATATATATATATATATATATATATGTGTGTGTTTATGATAAAGGACAGGCAATCAGCTGATAAGTTGCATTTTGATTACATAGCTTTTCTATAGCATTTATAAAAATTTTAACCACCCTGTACAAAACTAATTTTAAACTGTGTCCTTTTGATAACTCTGCATACTGAAAATTTCACAATGTTTTTTCTATTCATTACTTTTGGGAATAAGAACCTGGCCACCAGAAGGAAGCAAAGACACCCTAGCCAAAGGCTTAAATACTCCTCCCACTTCCCTCATCCCCCAGTCATTCTTTGCCTTTCGTCACAGGAGGTTGGCAGAGAAGTGTCAGAAGTTTGTTTTCGTCTCTTATGGAGGGTAGTACTCTTCAACATGGGACAGGAGTTTTAAGTAATCCTGTCAGTCTCTCAGTGAGGGCTTGGATGAAAGACCGGGCGTGTTTACGTTCTGGTCTCCCATTTCCACATTCCTGACTGTCGCGCGACATAGAATTCTAGTCCGCTGGTGTCCTGTTCATAGGAGGTGGTGAGTGCCCCAGCCATTGTGGGTGTCAGGTGCCGTTTAAATTGTTTTATATTTAGTCCATTTTTTGGTATCCTTTACCCAGTTATGGAGGATGCTGATTGTTCAACTTTCTGATTCAGATTCTTCGTCTTGTGACGAATGCGAATTGGCCCCATTGACTCAGTTCAGTCAGTTATGTTCTTTAGGCCATTCTAGAGCGCCTTGTTCCTCGGGCTCGGGGATTCAAGGGAATGCTGAGCCATCCGCCTCGGGGGGCCCTGTCCTCCGGGAGGCGAGTTCCGTACCGCTCCCTACTACTACACATGTGGGTAACTCAAGTTATGTTTTTTCCTCCTCGGAGGGTGGATTGTTCCCCCCGGAGATTGTGGCACATTTTTGCTTTTACATACTTTTGGCACTTGCGCGTCTACAAAGTCCAGATGTTTATTTGCGATTGTGTTTGTGCCCAATTTCCCAAGGTCTCTCAGCCACAGGGAGGCATGTGCAGTTCCCTGCGGGTGTAACTGTTCCTGAGGGTTGTGCCTTTTGTTACAGGCTGGCTCGCCTTCGTGTTCTACTCTGACACGTTTTTGAGCTGTTTGGGGACCCTCTCCTCGGTTTTGGGACTCATCAGTCTCCTCCTTAGAATGGCTCACCTCGTTAGACATGGGGGGATGAAGTAATCTCCTTTAAGTCTTGTTATCGAGATCCTTCCCAGTTTTCTTGGAAGAATAGGGTTTCTGTTAGGCTAGTCCTGCGGATCTTTCTGTTCTTCTTGGGCGTTAACCCTCGGGTTGCCTGTTATTTTATTTTATCCGGTTAGGATGAATTTTATTTCTTTTTCATACTATGTTTCCTGTGGGAACTTAAAAATCTCTGGGATCGATACTCGCTGTTTGCTTCTACGGAAGATGTTCGGGACACGCTAATTCCATATTTGTCTGTTTTTTTCTTCCTCCCTCTCTGAGGGTGGATTTAGCAGCTTGGCAGTTATGACCCTGATTGCAGGCTGGTCCTGCTTGGGTTCAGATCTTCTCTCTCACGGCTTATTCAGACATGTGGCACCTATTATACAGGTTGGGGTTCTTGTTATTTGTTATACAAGTTTCAGCTAAGCATTCTCAAGAAGACTTGAGGGTCCGTGCGGCTCTCGGGATTGTTTCAGTCATAAATAGCCGTCTCTCTGGTGACTGGGTTAGTGAACGTTGCTGCGTCACTCTCTGTTGCTTCCGATACCCTCGGAACCTAGAGTATTCCTTCCCACGTGGTGGGAAAATTAGAGGGTTTAGCACCTCTTTTCCGCCGGTCGGGGTGGTGTTGCTTTAGGAAATTGTCCTTTTTGGACTTGTTCCTTTAGTGGTTCTCTTCTTCATTGAGACCTCTTGCATTGTCCGTTTCTCTTTGTGGATGGGTTGCCTTCAGGAGACTTGGATTCCCTTCGGGAGTTGGTTGTTCCTTTTTCGGGACATTAGACAGTGAGGTATTTTTGGGCTCTGGTTAGGGGTCCTTTCCCGGTGTTGGGAATGCTCTGCATCTCTTTTTTGGGATAGAAGAGGTCCTAGTGGTTTTTCACTCATATGGTTCAAGTATTGCCATCCAGGTGCATCCAAACCCATGGTTTACTGTTCCTCTGACTTCGAATCTGAGGTTATGTGGAGGCTTGATGTTGCTCTGTTCGGATGACTTGTCCTCACTGTTCCCCTTGTGCCTGGAGCTCGTGGCTAGCTGGACAGCTAGCTCAGCATACTAATGCTCTGTGGCTACTCTGTACTGTAGCAAACCGAGGGTTGCTAGTTCGATCCCCGGCGAGGTCTACTCAGCCTTTCCTCCTTTTGAGGTTGATAAAATGAGCAGCACCTTGTGTCCCTTAGGGGGATTAGCCGCACTTTCAAGCACAGTCATGTTAATGTTGCTTAGACGCCTGTTAGCTCTAGTGTCCTTTTATGGCCCTGGCTCTTTGGAGTGTTGGGCTCCTGCGAGGGGTGGTCTCTTCCCTTTGGGTCAGACTTGCAAGGGCTTCTTGCTCTTGTTATCCGGGTTATTCTGGATTTTTTCCCTGGGAGGTCTGTTTTTTTTATATCAGACGAGGGATTTAAGTTCCTGGAAGATTGTTTAATCTACACATTTGTGGGGCTTCTTGTCCTGATCTTCCGATTGTCGAGGGTTTTACTCTGCATTTTCTCTTTGTGGATCCCGCTGTGGGATGTTACCGGACCTTATGATCCTAGGACTGGCCGGGGGTTCCAGTTTCCGGGGTACTTGGGCTTAGCCCTTGTTCTGGCTGTTCTGTTTCACAACTTGGCCAGATTTACTGAGAGCTGGGGCTCCTTGGGGCTTGTCTTGTGCCGGCCGATACGGTTTCCTTGGGACAGCCAACTAACGTGACCTGATGGTGGGCTTTCCTGCCTAGCAAATGGAAGGTTTGTGGTTGCTAAGCTGTCACTTTTGCGCCTGGTATGTGTGCTAGCACGATGGTGTTTTAAGGGGTTCTTCTGTGTTCGTCAGTGACATGGCCTTGTGTCCTCTCGGTTCTTCCTACGACTTCCTGTCTTATGGGCAGGTGTTTATTAACGCTCTCCTCTTCAGGGGGCTTGTCCTCCACACGGAGCTGTGGTTCCCTTTTCAGCGTCCTCTCGTGTTCGGGAGGTTGGAACAGATGTTTATCTGGTTTGGGGATTGGTCTGCTCTTAGAGTTGTTCCTTTCCATCTGGGGAGCTGCTGGCTCCTCATTGAGACTTAGTCAGGTGGCCTTGCTAGATCTCCTTGGGTCTAACGCCTGCTCGATTGTCTTTAGGTTGAAGTGGCTGGGTCCATTCTTCTGCCCTTTTGGGGGCCAGTCTTTGGGTTCCTTTCGGTTCCCTTGGTTTCAGATCTGCCATTGCTTGGGCTGGTCCGGCTAGGTGTAGGATCTGAGATCTGTTGTTCATCCTCAGGTCTTGGGGGTGACAGTGGACCTTCTTTTTTTTTTTTAGAGGTTCCGTGCCTCTTCCCCTTTGAGATCTGTGAGTAGGCTTGGCGGCCTGGATTGCCTGGAGAGTGTCCTCTATCTTGGAGGTTGGGCAATCTCTGTATTGGAGGTTGGGCAGTCTGCTATTTTGTGCGGCCGCTTCTTCCTTACGGATAGTGTTTCTCCGTGTCTTCCTACGATGGCAGCGTGTTACTGGACTCGGATCTTTATTTTCCGAGTTTGCTCAGTCTCTGAGTTCTGACGTTTTGAGGACTTTGTCTTCAGCTGTCTTTTTCGGTGCTGTTGCACGATGTTTGGGAGATGTTTCTTCTCCTTGATGATGCCTGTTGCTCCTTGTGGGTTGGGCGTCGTCTCTCCTTATTCTCGGGATCCATTCAGGTCTCTGTGGACTTGGCCTTCCTTTGAAGGGGGTTTTTTCCTTTATGGATTTGGCTGTACCTTTTGGGTATCCCTTTGGCTTACCCTTGTCCTCTGCCTTTTGGGGATTTTGCTACTGTACTAGTAAGGGAATAGACTGCTGGGCGACGGTTCTCCTGGAGGAGTGTTTGCACAGTGAGTCTGCTTGCGGTCTCTAGTTAGGCTTTCGGACTATCTGCGGGTCAGTGTCTTTGGGGCCTTTTCCTTCTAGTTCTTTTGCCCGGCTCCAACGAAGCAGGGTTTGGTTGGGTTGTGGGTTTTTTCAGGCCTGGTTCCCTCAGAATGGGCCGCCTCTTGTACCCTCCTGTTTTTGCATTCTGTGTCCTTTATAGCTTGGGTATTGTTTTCCCAAAAGTAATGAATGCAGCTGTGGACTCTTTCCATTTATGAAGAAAAACTTAAATTATGCTTACCTGATAATTTTCATTTCTTCAGATGGAAAGAGTCCACAGCTCCCCACCTGTTTTTTTTCTGTGGGCGTCTCTTATTTTTTATTGTTCTGGCACCTTTTTACCCTGGTATTTCTTCTACTGTTCCTTGTTCCTCGGCAGAATGACTGGGGGATGAGGGAAGTGGGAGGAGTATTTAAGCCTTTGGCTGGGGTGTCTTTGCCTCCTCCTGGTGGCCAGGTTATTATTCCCAAAAGTAATGAATGCAGCTGTGGACTCTTTCCATCTGAAGAAAAGAAAATTATCAGGTAAGCATAATTTAAGTTTTTATTCAACTCTCTAGATCGTCAAGAGTGGAATGTGTAATCCAAATAAGTCCAGAACTGAATGAAACAAACAGTAGTGGAAACAAGATCCATTCTTTAATTAATGTCTTTTCCTAACACTTTTTCTTTCAGTTTACAAGACAACCCACTTCCTAAAGAAATGAATGAGCCTTATGATAGCAGAATCAGGATTACTTAAAATATGAAACCGGTATAAAGGTGGAATAAAAGACGTTAACAGTTCTTGAGGCATATAAGTACTTCTGAATGAAATTGATTCAAAGTAGTGGTAAAGACAACAACTACCACCTTCTTCTCCAAGAAACTACGCAAAAGTTAAGTGTGGCGGACTTTTGGCTTTGATGGTGACTGTCTCCATGGTGATTATGACGTGTTAAAATGCAGCATTAGCATCAATACATGGAAGCAAGCAGCAAAAGGAATTATGTTCTCATGTGTATCAGCCAAAGACAGCGCCCAGATAGAGGCCAAATAGAGACAGCAAACCCGGCTAATAAAGCCTCTGTACAGCATGATATTGCACTTGTGAGTTTAGTATTTTAAGTGTTTGTATCACATTGTCCTATTTGTAAAGTCAGTATGCGTTTAAGTTTATTTATTTTTTATCTGAAAAGTTCAGTTATGGTGAGATTTTAGAATTGTCTCTGAAACATATTCTAATTTAAAACAGATCCGATGAACATGCATTTAAAAAAGCACATGACACATAAGTGTATTCACATCAAGCATGGTTGTGTCTGTATTCGGCTAATTGCCATCTTAGGTCTTACATAGATATTGCTTTTGGAACAGAATTGTATACCAATGCTAAACAATAAATTATTTACTTTATTATTTTCATTAGTTATCATTTTTCAGATATCAGAAAAAATGCTTTTAAAACCAATATTTTGTTATAACCTGGTATTCCTAAGTGTGGTTCCTATAGGGTCATACATATAAGGGCTAACTTCTGTCTTCATATGCAGTTATTAATAAAGAGTGAGATATAATGTTTCATACTGTATGCCAATAGACACCTGCATAGTGTGTAAAACGATTAATACAGGCTAGAAAATGTCACTTAAAACATATAGGGTCGGGGAGTGCAAAAATACAAGCAGTATTCAATGTTAACATTCTGTGAGCTCAATCTATTACATTTGCATTTTTATGCTGGTTTTGCATGGTTAATAAATATATATAAATATATATATATATATATATATATATATATATATTGTGTGTTAGTATAACGCACGCTCCCATATTTATGTTTGCTTAAGCAGGTGCGTTCTTAGAAATCTATTATCTGAGAGAAAGAAAAGGCACTAAAATTCATGATGGATAATGTTTTAGTGCACAAAAATTTCCACTCAAGTAGAAGAAATTTTGGTTCAGTAATTTGCTATACACCTTCTATGTTTGCTCATATAACCCGACAGGAGTACATTAATTCTTCATGTGCGCTAACCCAACATAAGTTATCTTAAGGCGTGTTATGTATTTAATTAATATAAAATATTAAAAAATACTAATAATGTAAATAATTATCTATGTACTAAACAAAAGTAAAAAATATAATGCATAGAATGTGTGTGTATATGTGTGTGTATACAGTATGTATATATATATATATATATATATATATATATATATATATATCTTATTTCCTTCTTAATATAGGAAGAGTCCACAGCTGCATTCCTTACTTGTGGGAAATACTGAGCCTGACCACCAGGAGGAGGCAAAGACACCCCAGCCAAAGGCTTAAATACCTCCCCCACTTCCTCATAACCCCAGTCATTCTTTGCCTTTCGTCACAGGAAGTTGGCAGAGAAGTGTCAGAAGATTTCGTAGTCTCTTATGGAGGGTAGTACTCTTCGAGATGGTACTGGAATTTTAAGTAGTTCTGTCAGCCTCTCAGTGAGAGCATGGATGAAAGTTAGAGTCCGGAGATGCAGGGAGAGTCTTTCTGCGAAACCATCCCGACTCATATTAACAGCTCCATAAGTAATCAGCGTTGACGAGTTTCGCTGCCTGCTTTCTTCTCTCAAGTCCATGTTAGAAGCGATGCTACTATCAGTCACACTTGAAGGGCCGTGTTCCTGTTCCACGGCATAGATTCTGGTAAGATTGTTTCATTTTTTTATACATGTATGATGACGCAAGAAGACAGGGTCACAGTGTGACTCCTTTTATCTGTATAGAATCAAGGGTTAATATCTCCTGAGGGGGATTATTGAACAGTGGGGAATAATCGTATATGTTTGTTTGATTTTATGCTGCTTTTATGTGTGAGATGTTATGGGCTCATAGGCTGTTATGGAATATACAGGTTTAAACTTTCACTTTGATAGCTGCGCAGCTTACAAGTTTGGCACACTTTTTCTCATAGCAGAGACGGTCCTGCATTGCGCAGTTTACATTCCCTCTTTCCTGCCTGGGTGTTTATCAGTGAGGAGTCATAAATCTTTGTAATGTCTGGGTCCTAGGAAGTGGGGAATGCCCCAGCCATTGGGGTATAAGGGTGTTCGTTTTTGTGAATAAAATAAGATTGTTTTTATTTTCTATAGTTCACTTATTGCACTAGCGACGGAGGATTTTGTTACCTTAGAGGGTACTTCCTCTATTCCTAAAGAGTAATTCCTGTTTATACTGTGAGGCCTTAGATCCGCCCTCTCAATTATGTTCCATATGCCTTGATAATGTGATAATATCAAACATGGTTGATACCACTGAGCCGTCCACCTCTGAGGAGTTGTCGTCCACTGAGGTGCGTAACCTACATTCTTCTCTCTTTACACATGCAGTTTCTAGGAGCATTGCTGATCCTCCATCTGGAGGGGGCTATTTTTTCACCAGACGTTACTGCGCAGTTCAGACGGCGGTGTTTGCGGCCTTTAATGCTTTACCTCACCCTGCCAAGCACAAGCGAAAGGTTACATATTGCACTCCTTCCCAGAGTACATCAGATAATTTATTGGATTTAACTGTTATGGTTATCCGAGGATGAAGTTCTTTCTGAGACTTCAGAGTATGAACATTCTGGGTCGGAGTCTGCTGCCTCTAAACTTCCGGCTGCGGAGGAACCAGACTTTAGTTTTAGTAATTTGCACTTTCTTCTAAAGGAAGTTTTTGGCAAATTAAACGTTTTCAGAGGCCAAATTGCCTGATGAACCTTTGATTCCTAAATTGGATAGAGTTTGAGGACAGGGTGGTACCTAATCCTTCCCTGCTCATGTTAGATGACGAACATTATTAAGAATGAATAGGACAGGATTGGATTCCTTTTTCCCCTCTTCTCCCTTTAATAAATTGTTCCCGGTCCTGGACTCTCTATGCAGTTGTGAGGTTCTGTTCCTAAAAGAGATGGCGCTATCTTCACCCTTGCTAAACGTACTACTATCCCGCTTGAGGATAGCTCTTCGTTTTAGGAGCCCATGGATAAAAGAGGGAAACTCTGTTAAAAAAGATATTTCAACATACAGGATATTTGTTTTTCAAATGGCAGCGGCTGTTGCCACTGTTGCTGGAGCAGTTACCTATTGGTGCGACTCCTTACTGAATTGATTGAGGGGGAGGGTCCCCTCGACGTTCTTCAGGAAAGAATTAAGGCCTTGAGGTTGCTAATTCTTTTATCTGTGATGCTAATAAGCAGATTATTATTAGAAAAGCAGCGCTGACACTAAGATAGGTTAACAATTCAACAACTTTCAATAAAATTTAAATCCACCAAATTATATACCAAACATTGTTGCAATGTTAATACATGCAATTACTTGAACCAATGTAGATTAGTAAACAACACAGCAGCAGGAGACTCACAGCGTAATTAGAACAGCCTGACAAGCAGTGTTATTTAAGCAATGTGACAAGCTATGTTAATAAAGCATGATGTTATTTTGACAGCAGTTAAGTTAGAAGTAAGTTTTTTTGAGCAAAAAGTCACTAGTCCAGTGTTGGTCCTTATGGATAGTTTTGATAGAGGTTACATATGGAACAATAACCCATTTAGAGAAAATTTGGTTAAGCACCACAGATATATTGATGATGTTATAATCCTGTGGAAAGGTTCGAAAGAGACCCTGACAAACTTCTCTGAGTATATCAATAGTAATAGATATGATCTGAAGTTTACTGGCAATAGTTCAAATGAGGGTATTGAATTTCTGGACATACGTTTGTCCAGAGATAATACAGAAAACAAGGTAATGGTATGTAAATTGGTTGGTAAGAACAGCTTTGTGGGCGCAAAGGGTGCTCAACTAAGAAGCTGGAAGTCAAATATTCCAGCTAGTCAGTATACCAGAATAAGATGCAACTGCACAAAATTTTCTGACTTTGAATGGAAGGCAGAGTTCTTGGATAACAAATTTATCAGTAAAGGTTATGACAGAGGGATGCTTGAAAAAGCTAAATCCAAAGCTATTAAGATGTATAGAAGGGCACTTTTAGTTGGTAATAAAGATAAAAATACCCAAGAACCAATCCAATATAAGGAGCAAGTAAGGTTCTTAACTACCTACAATGAGGGGGCTAATGTAATTAGGAAAGTGTTTAACCTTTTAAAGGCAGACCCCTTGTTAAGTGAAGTAGTGGGGGGCAAACCTGTTATCACCTTCAGAAAAAAATAAAAATGTAAAGAATGTTCTGGCACCCAGCAAATTGAGGAGAGCAGAACCTATAGGTGCTATACATAAAAAGGATCTGAGCAATTGGCTCTCTATCCCTATGGGCACTTACAAGTGCAAAAAAGGGAAAATGGAATATGTGTCAACAACATGTGAAGAAGGGAAACACATTTGCAAATTATAATGGCACTGAACACTTCACGATAAAACATAGATGCAATTACGAATCTATGTATACAGTGTATCTTTTAAGATGCTAAAGTGATTTAATCTACATTGGGAGCACTAAAAGAAAAATCAGAACTAGATTTAATAAACATTTTTAATAATATAAAAAACTATTTTGATAAGCATAGTGTACCTAATGGTAATGATACTAGGGGTCTCTCTATACAGGTAATAGACTGGAGCCCTCCTACCACTAAAAATAGATTTAGAGCCCTCAGACAGAAAGAGACAGAATGGATTTTCAGACTTAAAAGTTTGACTCCATTAGGTCTTAATGTGGATTTAGATGTGCAGGCCTTCCTGTAAAACTTTATTCTTGGTTTCACTACTTTTTTCTATTTCAGTATCTCATCCTCCAGAGAGTTGTATGCAACATTCCCCCCTCTCTCTCTCTTTTTTTTTTTTTAAAGTTTTTTAATATTTGTATTTTTAGATAAATTTTCTTTATTAATTGTACTATAAATTTAAGGTCTTTTGCGTGTGTGACTACAATTGCATCCATTTACACACACATATTTAACAGTTGAATTATTAACTGTGTTTCTAATGTAATTTACGTGGGTGATTACAATTGCATTCATTCACGCATATCCTATACTATAAAAGGCCAAGTGTGTTTGTCCGAAGCTGTCATGTGCAGTAGAGACAGCACGAGGACAAACACACCTGGCCTTGGATTCCCTACCTGATCTGCCGACTGCCGCAAGAAGAAGTGGGCGTGACCGAGCGTGAAGGGGGCGTGGTCGCACATGAAGGGGCGTGGCCTAGCATGAATGCCAGTGAAGGGGCGGGGGCAGGGCCGTGAAAGGCCGTGGAGAGAGCTCAAACAGCTCAAAAGAGGGGAGAGAGAGATCAAGAGGGGAGAAAGAGACAGGGGAGAGAGGGGAGAGAGAAAGAGGGGAGATGTGGAGAGAGAGAGAGAGAGAGAGCGGTGTATGTGGGGAGAGACAGAGGGGCGAGAGAGAGACAGGGGGGAGGGAGAGACAGAGAGGAGAGAGAGGGGGGCGTGGCCTAGCATACAGGGCCGTGAAGGGGCAGGGCCGTGAAAGGCCGTGGAGAGAGCTCAAACAGCTCAAAAGAGGGGAGAGGGGGAGAGAGAGATCAAGAGGGGAGAAAGGGACAGGGGAGAGAGAGGGGAGATGGAGAGAGGGGGAAGATGTGGAGACAGAGAGAGGGGAGGGGGGAGAGAGTAGGGAAAGAGAGAGACAGAGGGGGGAGATGTAGGGAGAGAGAGAGAGGGGAGAGAGAAAGAGAGGGGAGGGAGAGAAAGAGAGGGGGGAGAGAAAGAGAGGGGGAAGAGAGAGAGAGGGGAGAGAGAGAGAGAGAGAGAGAGGGGGGAGATAGAGCGAGGGGGGAGAGAGAGGAGGGGGAGAGAGGGGAGATAGATAGAGAGAGAGGAGGGGGAGAGAGGGGAGATAGATAGAGGGGAGGGAGAGAGTAAGAGAGAGAAAGAGAGAGGGAGAGAGAGGGGTTAGAGGGAGAGAGTAAGAGAGAGGGAGAGAGAAAGAGAGAGGGAGAGAGTAAGAGAGAGGGAGAGATAAAGAGAGAGGGAGAGATAAAGAGAGAGGGGAGAGAGAAAGGGGAGAGGGAGAGAGAAGGGAGAGATAGAGAGGGGAGAGAGGGAGATAGACAGAGAGGGGGGAGAGAGAGAGACAGAGAGGGGGGAGAGAGAGACAGAGAGGGGGGAGAGAGAGAGACAGAGAGGGGGGAGAGAGAGAGACAGAGGGGGGAGATGGAGAGACAGAGGGGGGAGATGGAGGGAGAGAGGGGAAGAGGGAGAGAGAGAGAGGGGAGAGAGAAAGAGAGAGGGGAAGAGGGAGAGAGATAAAGAGAGAGGGGGGAGAGAGAGAGGGGAGATAGAGAGAGAAAGAGAGAGGAGAGAGAGAAAGAGAGAGGGGAGAGAGAGAGAGGGGAAAGAGAGAGGGGAGATAGAGAGAGAGGGGAGATAGAGGGAGAGATAAAGAGAGAGGGGAGAGAGAAAGAGAGAGGGGGGAGAGAGAGAGCGCAAAAGAGGGGGGGAGAGAGAGTGCAAAAGAGAGGGGGGGGAAGAGAGGGGGAGAGAGAGCGCAAAAGAGAGGGGGGGGAAGAGAGGGGGAGAGAGAGCGCAAAAGAGAGGGGGGAGAGAGAGAAAGCAAAAGAGAGTGGGAGGGAGAGAACACAAGGGGTGGGACCATTGTACTGCAAAAAATGGCCCGTGTGAACGGGCTTTAGGACTAGTATTTAATATTTGGATTATGAACTGTGTTTTTAATGTAATTTATTATTGTAATTTTTTAAGGTAATTTATTATCGTAAATTATGAATGCACTCTCGATTTATTTTATAATTTCATGCTTTATGTGACCTATAAATTAATAAGTGTGTACAGACGGTAAAAATATGAACTTTAAATAGTTAATTTGGCGTTCTGTTGACCTAAGGGTTAAGCACATAATTGAACACACCAATCAGGTATTAGGAAGCTGTGTAAATACACTTGTTTCCTCCAGCTGAGCATTGCTCTTGAGAAAGCCCAGGCATACTCCGGTAGAATCGTGTTGGGCTTGTTATGTCCTGTCCAAGGATCCGTAGCTCAGCTGCAAAAAAGTGTCACAATCGGATGTAAGCACTATATGCGACCGATATTTGGGAACAGTGGCAAACGCGAGGGCCAACACTGGACTAGTGACTTCTTTTTGCTTGAAAGAACTTCTAGTAAGTGTAATTTTAATGTGCTTCTTATGCTGTGAATAAAAACCACCTTGAGGGGGCAGAGCCAACTGAAGATGAGAGCGGTTGCACGCTGCAGGAGCTCCTCAGCTAATTGTCTTAAAGACATGATTCTATTTTTCTCGTTATAAATTGCTCCTAGATTGGTACAACTTTGCTTCAAGCATAACCTACACTCACTCTGACACTTCAACTTAAGCTGCTACGGCAGCTATCACGCCTGGTAATGCATCATCAAGGAGGCCCTTTTCAGATCTGAAATACATATTTAGGAGTGCTTATAATCCTATACCTTGCAGTACTGCTCATGACGGTGGTGCTTCTGTTTAGTGAAGAGCTTCCAACTGCAGCCACAAGGGTCACTGGTACGAGCCACATAGGCAACAAATCTACATAGCCGCATCTTAAGTGGTGCAAGTCACCATCTTGGCCAGAGACGGTACTTCACTACTAGTGCTCAAAATAACCTTCACTGATCTTCTTGGTGTGTAACCATTATACTAGACACGCATTAATATGGAGCTCATAACTCTCCTTCTAAATGAACTTTCTGATTGTTTGGATCGACATCATACAGCATGTGTGTCTATACTGAAGTCATCAGTAAGCCGTTTACAGAACAAAGTACCAGATGAAACGCCACATACAATACACAATATTCTGATGTGGAGCTCCAACACCAACCATCCAATATAGCAAGTGCATCATATACCCACAATACGCAGAGAGAAAATCCTGTTCCTGTTGAAGGTTCGAGACAGAGGGAGACAACGAAGGCGGAGATACTACAACCAGTAAGGCTAACGGAGGTATTTGTAAACTCAAAAGTGGTTCAAGAGCCATCAAAGTCACACGTTCTAAGTAACAGTCCTAAACCTCCCAAACGGACTTCTATACACTATGACCACAAGATGTTCACAGCTCAGTTTGATGGCAGATCCAGGTTATGACAGCTATTTCCATCGGCAGTTTTTCTACAATTGTCTTGGAACTTTTGCAGTCTGTCACCTCCATACTGTCTGGATCGACAAAAGACCTGGGGTGGGATAGACAGCAATATACCTGTTAATAGTGTGTTAATTATAGTAACATACCCTCTCTGATTTAAACACACATTCATTGTCGATATGGGATGGTAATATCCTAAGGCTTACTAGTTTCACATGTACTTTAAAGTGATTATGTAATAGATGACCTGTAGCTCTGAATTTCACTACTGCTGTGTCATTTTTGCTGCCTCCCTGATCCCGGTTACTTATACCTATCTTTCATAAGCTATAATCAGTTTTGTTTACTTCACATAATGCCAGCCACCTGCCTTTTTTCCCCCAGCTACTTAGACTTCTCCTATAATTGTACTCTCTTTACAGGGATATATAGCCTTGGAGCTAGATAAGTACACTATATTTACAGTTATTAGAAAAGAATAAGGGGAGTAGGCTGTTTTTGAAGCTACGCTGGGCCCTTAAATTAGACACAGCTGAACCTGTTTAGAGGATTGGAAATGCAGACCCTTAAAATGTATATATTGAAAAAACTTTAGAAGAGAGAAGTTTGTAGATACCAAATAAGTAACTACACAAAAGCCAGGGATATCAGCATTTTCATTTTAATAGGTTAAAATAACCTTAACATGTATCCCTAGTAGGGAAAATACAAGACGGTGCAGCACAGTTCCTGCAAGCCTATACCAGACAGAGACCCTGATACTGGCTTTCCTGGGAACCACATACAAAGAATGCACAGAGAACTTAAGTCACACAGTCCTAGGACATCAGATTCACAACATTCACCCATACAGTCAATAACTTGCTTAAATCAACAAACAACACCTCTAACAGACGATGGCAGTGCAATCCCTGCACTAATCGGCCAACATGTTAATCATTGAGGATCTATGTTTGCTAAAATAAATATTTAACACAACTGTACAGAAAAATGTATATACATTGTGAACATATATGTATAAGCGGCCGGGCCCCCCGGTGAAGGGGAAGCCCGGATCGGTTTTGGTCTGATAAATGCACGCATCCCTGGGGGTCAGCGCTCGTCGGCATGTATTAGCTCTAGAATTACCACAGTTATCCAAGTAACGGTCGGAGTGATCCTACCGTTCTCTGTGCATTCTTTGTATGTGATTCCCAGGAAAGCCAGTATCAGGGTCTCTGTCTGGTATAGGCTTGCAGGAACTGTGCTGCACCGTCTTGTATTTTCCCTACTAGGGATACATGTTAAGGTTATTTTAACCTATTAAAATGAAAATGCTGATATCCCTGGCTTTTGTGTAGTTACTTATTTGGTATCTACAAACTTCTCTCTTCTAAAGTTTTTTCAATATATTTACAGTTAACTTCACTTAAAGAGTTCTGTTTCAGATGATATCTGTATACCAGATCTCCATATACAGCATAGACTTACTATTTTAAATATTGAAAAGAGTTTCTATTTAGAAATTCAGAAGAAACTGCTTCTACAATATAATATCCCCTCTCCACATACTAGCTCTACGGGAAGGGGAGATCTAGATGTGACATAGCGTACAATTTTTTAAGTTAAAGGCGTATGTATTATTGGATCCCATACTGTTTTTGGTTATATGGTTAGATCTATACAAATTCCTGAATATTCAAATAAATTGCTTCATGAGCAGACTCCAGCAGTACGGCAACTATTTGAATTTTGTAATGGTCCATCAACTAATACCTATTATACTACCCTCTTATTTCCAGGTTGGCCATATTAATCATAGAAGTTATTCTCCCTTTCTATATTTTCTCCTTACACAGACCAATTACGCCCTAACGATAGCCTTGAAAATCCTATAAGTTGGGTGACTGCATAAATATGTATATACATTTATTTTACAATTCAGAACAGTTGGCCCAATGACGGAGCTCTGATGGTTAATGATGTTTGATGCTCCTAGTTACATTTTACCTGTTTTATATTTTAATGGAGATTAAGATGAATATTTTACCAGTCAAGCGTCTCTCTCTATTATATTTGACACTATGATATATGTAACGTAAGATTCCATATGCTCTATACAGGATCTTATTGTTGTAAGGGGATCTAGGAAAAGCTTAACCCGGTGTTATATAATTTGTTTTGTGGATCGTATGGGTAAGTGTAAATATATGTTAATTGACAACATATAGTGAAGGTGGTTTTTCCCTAAACAAGGTCAATATGAATCAGATGTCTGACGACACTCCTACCTGATATAATTTTCAGTTAGCTATTTAGGTTTCAGATTAGTCAATGTGATTGAACCTTGTTGTTTATATGTTCCCTATCACACTGCCAGTGGCCGGAGCAGTGTGGTTCCTTACTCACTGTGAGGCTCACATTGGGAGGTACTATAGAGGGTGACCTTATAAGAAATTGTTTATACCCTAAATAACTGATCCCCCCTGACCATCTTCATATAACAATATTGATCTACTTTATATACTAGTCAAGACCCTTTTCTGGAGGAACCATTTTACTTATGGAAGGATTGTTTTTACTGTTCGATTTGCACTTATACTCAAGTATACAATTTACATTGTATAATACATTTAGTCTCAAAGAATTTAACATATATATTTTTGAAGCACATATGTAACTCAGGTACTCGAAACCTACATAGACTGTCAATCCACATTTAGTCCTCTCTAAGCACCTGAGTTTATAGCATCCATACATCCCAAGCTCGATATCTCAACCCACGCCAAATTATGTAATCTTGGTATACAATATTCCCAGGCGATATACATGTCTGTTTATATTATGCTCTCAATGGCCTAACCGTAGCGGTTTAGGTGACTTTTCAATGGAGGCACCAATATTTCTCTTAAAGAGACCCATGTATTATGTTACTTAATTTTACACCACAGTCTGGTGCCATATCAGAAACCTCCGCCCCCCCCCCCCCTCACAGCCTCCCTCTATACTCCTCACCCACTGTCTCCCACCAACTACTATAAAGCCCAAAAGTGTCTGTCCTTCTGACTAACATACTGTATATAATTCAGTTCACTCATCCAAAATGGTCCATTAGTGTCCTGCAAATTAGTCAGCCAATTAAGCTAAAAATATTATAAAATAGAGGTTTGAGAAGCCTTGCTAATATTATCCACTGTTGTATTTATCCATTATCTTACACATGTTACTGTTTCTTGTATAATGGTATATTTGACCTTGATGTTATAAGGCGTTAAATGTATGATGTTTGTATCGCAAAACCTCAATAAAAAATTTTGAATTTGGGTTGTGCTGTTTCTTTTGTTTCAAATATCCTAGTACAATATATATGCATGTCTCAGAGGCAGGATGTCACACGTCTCCAAACGCACAATAAGTATGTACTGCAGTACAATCATATAATACAAACATTCAATATTAAAAACAAGCAGGAGTAAGGACTAGATCTACAGTATATCAAAATGGGTTAACAACACCACAGCCGAGACCAGGCTCCTCAATTAATGATAATGCCTGGGCGGGTATACAAACAGGATCTATGTTATTCTAGTACATATTTTATGTGAACACGCTGCAATTAAATAGTAAAGAAACTCAGGAGAGAAAACAGTGACAGCTAACTTCCACCAGGCCCAACTGCTAGCAGAAGGGAAATTAGCTGGCGAGGATAATAGCACCAGGATCTATGCTACATATATATATATATATATATATATACACATACACACTATATATACACCTTTTAGACCTTTCTAAACACTTTGACATAACATATCCCTTTTAAACAAAATGAATCTAGAAATAATATAGAAAAAAATATCTTTCTATATATTCATCCACATAGATGAGTTTTATCTTTGAATTGAAACATATTTGCAATATACATGTATTTGCAAAAATGCTTCTAGTAAAAGTTATAACTGTGTTAATGTTAACATTTTTCTCTGCACGTGCATGTGAAGCATAACTAGATATTCTCAGTGCACTAGCATTTTAAGTGCTGCAGCTGTTTAGAGCGCCAATGGGACTTGTATCATGTCAGCAATTAACAAATTGAGTCATTACAAGATGGTACAAGCACCTTAGGCTCTCTAAACAAATGCTGTATTTAAAATGCTGGTGCATGCTGCATACTTAGATACACATTTCAAACAGCTATAGCTTTTAGTATAATCATTTCTCTTGTTAAGTGTATCCAGTCCACGGATCATCCATTACTTGTGGGATATTCTCCTTCCCAACAGGAAGTTGCAAGAGGATCACCCACAGCAGAGCTGCTATATAGCTCCTCCCCTAACTGTCATATCCAGTCATTCTCTTGCAAGCCTCAACCAAGATAGAGGTCGTAAGAGGAGTGTGGTGTTTTATACTTAGTTTATTCTTCAATCAAAAGTTTGTTATTTTTAAATGGTACCGGAGTGTACTGTTTATCTCAGGCAGTATTTAGAAGAAGAATCTGCCTGCGTTTTCTATAATCTTAGCAGAAGTAACTAAGATCCATGGCTGTTCTCACATTTTCTGAGGAGTGAGGTAACTTCAGAGAGGGAATGGTGTGCAGGTTATCCTGCAATAAGGTATGTGCAGTTAATATATTTCTAGGGATGGAATTTGCTAGAAAATGCTGCTGATACTGAACTAATGTAAGTAAAGCCTTAAATGCAGTGAGAGCTACTGGTATCAGGCTTATTAATAGAGATACATACTCTTATAAAAATGTAATATAAAACGTTTGCTGGCATGTTTAATCGTTTTTATATATGTTTGGTGATAAAACTTATTGGGGCCTAGTTTTTTTTCCACATGGCTGGCTTGAATTCTGCCTAGTAACAGTTTCCTGACTTTCCACTGTTGTAATATGAGTGGGAGGGGTTTTTTTGTGCAGCAAAAATTACAGACACAGACATCCAGCTTCTTCCTGCATGATCCAGGATATCTCTGGAGGGCTCAAAAGGCTTCAAAGTCGTTTTTGAGGGAGGTAACAAGCCACAGAAGAGCTGTGGCAGTTGTTGTGACTATCAAAAAAAAAAACGTTTTTGTCAGTTATTATTCTGTGTTTGGTATTAAGGGGTTAATCATCCATTTGCAAGTGGGTGCAATGCTCTGCTAACTTGTTACATACACTGTAAAAATTTTGTTAGTGTAACTGCCTTTTTTCACTGTTATTTCAAATTTTGGCAAAAATTTGTGTTTCTTAAAGGTGCAGTAACATTTTTTATATTGCTTGTAAACTTGTTTAAAGTGTTTTCCAAGCTTGCTAGTCTCATTGCTAGTCTGTTTAAACATGTCTGACACAGAGGAAACAACTTGTTCATTATGTTTGAAAGCCATGGTGGAGCCCCATAGGAGAATGTGTACTAAATGTATTGATTTCACCTTAAACAGTAAAGATCAGTCTTTAACTATAAAAGAAATATCACCAGAAGATTCTGACGAGGGGGAAGTTATGCCGACTAACTCTCCCCACGTGTCAGACCCTTCGCCTCCCGCTCAGGGGATGCACGCTAATATGGCGCCAATTGCATCAGGGACGCCCATAGCGATTACCTTGCAGGACATTGCTTCAATCATGAATAATACCCTGTCAGAGGTATTATCCAAGTTGCCTGAATTAAGAGGCAAGCGCGATTGCTCTGGGGTTAGGAGAAATACAGAGCGCGCAGATGCTGTAAGGGCCATGTCTGATACTGCGTCACAATATGCAGATCATGAGGACGGAGAGCTTCAGTCTGTGGGTGACGTCTCAGATTCGGGGAAACCTGATTCAGAGATTTCTAATTTTAAATTTAAGCTTGAGAACCTCCGTGTATTGCTTGGGGAGGTATTAGCTGCTCTGAATGACTGTAACACAGTTGCAGTACCAGAGAAATTGTGTAGGCTGGATAAATACTATGTGGTGCCGGTGTGTACTGATGTTTTTCCTATACCTAAAAGGCTTACAGAAATTATTAGCAAGGAGTGGGATAGACCGGGTGTGCCTTTTTCCCCACCTCCTATATTTAGAAAAATGTTTCCAATAGACGCCACTACACGGGACTTATGGCAGACGGTCCCTAAGGTGGAGGGAGCAGTCTCTACTTTAGCAAAGCGTACCACTATCCCGGTTGAGGACAGTTCTTTTTCAGATCCAATGGATAAAAAATTGGAGGGTTACCTTAAGAAGATGTTTATTCAACAAGGTTTTATTTTACAGCCCCTTGCATGCATAGCGCCTGTCACGGCCGCGGCGGCATTCTGGTTTGAGGCCCTGGAAGAGGCCATCCATACAGCTCCATTGACTGAAATTATTGACAAGCTTAGAACACTTAAGCTAGCTAACTCATTTGTTTCTGATGCCATTGTTCATTTGACTAAACTAACGGCTAAGAATTCCGGATTCGCCATCCAGGCGCGTAGGGCGCTATGGCTTAAATCCTGGTCAGCTGACGTGACTTTGAAGTCTAAATTACTCAACATTCCTTTCAAGGGGCAGACCTTATTCGGGCCTGGTTTGAAGGAAATTATTGCTGACATTACTGGAGGTAAGGGTCATACCCTTCCTCAGGACAGGGCCAAAGCAAAGGCCAAACAGTCTAATTTTCGTGCCTTTCCAAATTTCAAGGCAGGTGCAGCATCAACTTCCTCCGCTTCAAAGCAAGAGGGAACTTTTGCTCAATCTAAGCAGGCCTGGAAACCTAACCAGTCCTGGTACAAAGGCAAGCAGGCCAGAAAGCCTGCTGCTGCCTCTAAGACAGCATGAAGGAACGGCCCCCTAACCGGCGACGGATCTAGTAGGGGGCAGACTTTCTCTCTTCGCCCAGGCATGGGCAAGAGATGTTCAAGATCATATCTCAGGGATATCTTCTGGACTTCAAAGCTTCCCCTCCACAAGGGAGATTATATCTTTCAAGGCTATCTGCAAATCAGATAAAGAAAGAGGCATTCCTACGCTGTGTGCAAGACCTCCTAGTTATGGGAGTGATCCATCCAGTTCCGCGGACGGAACAAGGACAGGGTTTTTATTCAAATCTGTTTGTGGTTCCCAAAAAAGAGGGAACCTTCAGACCAATTTTGGATCTAAAGATCTTAAACAAATTCCTCAGAGTTCCATCTTTCAAAATGGAAACTATTCGGACCATCCTACCCATGATCCAAGAGGGTCAGTACATGACCACAGTGGACCTAAAGGATGCCTACCTTCAGATACCGATTCACAAAGACCATCATCGGTTTCTAAGGTTTGCCTTTCTAGACAGGCATTACCAATTTGTAGCTCTTCCCTTCGGGTTGGCTACAGCCCCGAGAATCTTTACAAAGGTTCTGGGCTCACTTCTGGCGGTTCTAAGACCGCGAGGCATAGCGGTAGCTCCATATCTAGACGACATCCTGATACAGGCGTCAAACTTTCAAGTTGCCAAGTCTCATACAGAGCTAGTTCTGGCATTTCTGAGGTCGCATGGATGGAAAGTGAACGAGGAAAAGAGTTCTCTATCCCCACTCACAAGAGTCTCCTTCTTAGGGACTCTTATAGATTCTGTAGAAATGAAAATTTACCTGACGGAGTCCAGGTTATCAAAACTTCTAAATGCTTGCCGTGTTCTTCACTCCATTTCGCGCCCTTCGGTGGCTCAGTGTATGGAGGTAATCGGCTTAATGGTAGCGGCAATGGACATAGTGCCATTTGCGCGCCTACATCTCAGACCGCTGCAATTATGCATGCTGAGTCAGTGGAATGGGGATTACACAGATTTGTCCCCTCTGCTAAATCTGGATCAAAAGACCAGAGATTCTCTTCTCTGGTGGTTGTCTCGGGTCCACCTGTCCAAGGGTATGACCTTTCGCAGGCCAGATTGGACAATTGTAACAACAGATGCCAGCCTTCTAGGTTGGGGTGCAGTCTGGAACTCCCAGAAGGCACAGGGATCGTGGACTCAGGAGGAGAAACTCCTTCCTATAAATATTCTGGAGTTAAGAGCGATATTCAATGCTCTTCTGGCTTGGCCTCAGTTAGCAACACTGAGGTTCATCAGATTTCAGTCTGACAACATCACGACTGTGGCTTGCATCAAGCATCAAGGGGGAACCAGGAGTTCCCTAGTGATGTTAGAAGTCTCAAAAATATTTCGCTGGGCAGAGTCCCACTCTTGCCACCTGTCAGCAATCCATATCCCAGGCGTGGAGAACTGGGAGGCGGATTTTCTAAGTCGTCAGACTTTCCATCCGGGGGAGTGGGAACTCCATCCGGTGGTGTTTGCTCAATTGATTCATCGTTGGGGCAAACCAGAGTTAGATCTCATGGCGTCTCGCCAGAACGCCAAGCTCCCTTGTTACAGATCCAGGTCCAGGGACCCAGAAGCGACGCTGATAGATGCTCTAGCAGTGCCTTGGTTCTTCAACCTGGCTTATGTGTTTCCACCGTTTCCTCTGCTCCCTCAACTGATTGCCAAAATCAAACAGGAGAGAGCATCAGTGATTCTGATAGCACCTGCGTGGCCACGCAGGACTTTGTATGCAGACCTAGTGGACATGTCATCCTTTCCACCATGGACTCTGCCTCTAAGACAGGACCTTCTGATACAAGGTCCTTTCAATCATCCAAATCTAATTTCTCTGAGACTGACTGCATGGAGATTGAACGCTTGATTCTATCAAAGCGTGGCTTCTCCTAGTCAGTCATTGATACCTTAATACAGGCACGAAAGCCTGTTACCAGGCAAATCTACCACAAGATATGGAGTAAATATCCTTATTGGTGTGAATCCAAGAATTACTCATGGAGTAAGGTTAGGATTCCTAGAATATTGTCTTTTCTCCAAGAGGGCTTGGACAAAGGATTATCAGCTAGTTCCTTAAAGGGACAGATTTCTGCTCTGTCTATTCTTTTGCACAAGCGTCTGGCAGAGGTTCCAGACGTTCAGGCATTTTGCCAGGCTTTGGTTAGAAATAAGCCTGTGTTTAAACCTGTTGCTCCTCCTTGGAGCTTAAACTTGGTTCTTAAAGTTCTTCAAGGAGTTCCGTTTGAACCCCTTCATTCATTCCATTGATATTAAACTTTTATCTTTGAAAGTTCTGTTTTTGATGGCTATTTCCTCGGCTCGGAGAGTCTCTGAGCTATCTGCCTTACAATGTGATTCTCCTTATCTGATTTTTCATGCAGATAAGGTAGTTCTGCGTACCAAACCTGGGTTTTTACCTAAGGTGGTTTCTAACAAGAATATCAATCAAGAGATTGTTGTTCCATCATTGTGTCCTAATCCTTCTTCAAAGAAGGAACGTCTTTTACATAATCTGGACGTAGTCCGTGCCTTGAAGTTTTACTTACAAGCTACTAAGGATTTTCGTCAAACATCTTCCCTGTTTGTCGTTTACTCTGGACAGAGGAGAGGTCAAAAAGCTTCGGCAACCTCTCTGTCCTTTTGGCTTCGGAGCGTAATACGCCTAGCCTATGAGACTGCTGGACAGCAGCTCCCTGAAAGGATTACAGCTCATTCTACTAGAGCTGTGGCTTCCACATGGGCCTTCAAAAATGAGGCCTCTGTTGAACAGATTTGCAAGGCTGCGACTTGGTCTTCGCTTCACACTTTTTCAAAATTTTACAAATTTGATACTTTTGCTTCTTCGGAGGCTGTTTTTGGGAGAAAGGTTCTTCGGGCAGTGGTTCCTTCCGCTTAATCCTGCCTTGTCCCTCCCATCATCCGTGTACTTTAGCTTTGGTATTGGTATCCCACAAGTAATGGATGATCCGTGGACTGGATACACTTAACAAGAGAAAACATAATTTATGCTTACCTGATAAATGTATTTCTCTTGTAGTGTATCCAGTCCACGGCCCGCCCTGTCCTTTTAAGGCAGGTCTAAATTTTAATTAAACTACAGTCACCACTGCACCCTATGGTTTCTCCTTTCTCTGTTTGTTTTCGGTCGAATGACTGGATATGACAGTGAGGGGAGGAGCTATATAGCAGCTCTGCTGTGGGTGATCCTCTTGTTGGGAAGGAGAATATCCCACAAGTAATGGATGATCCGTGGACTGGATACACTACAAGAGAAATAAATTTATCAGGTAAGCATAAATTATGTTTTTTGCTAATACAAGTATATCACAAAAATGCTTCTATTCATATCTGAAATGTATCCATGTGTATTCCAATTCTGGCTGGAATGTCTCTTTAAATAGCAGTATCTGAAGCAAAGAATATATTTTTAGCTGTGGCAACTTCTTTTGTGTCTCTATTTCTCACTTCCACCTAACTTTGCTTTTATTTTTACATGGGGAGTTCCTTATTTGAGTTTCTAGATTTATATGAATATGTTTTGTATTGACCAACCAGACCTAAATATCGTTCTGTGGGAGACAACAAGATATATACCTAAAGATAAATCCATTGATTCACACCCAAATAGAACAGTATGAAGACCAACCTTATCCTATCCATTGTTTAGATCACAATTAAGGTGTACAAATGAAGTACATATTTATGGCTTTACCATAATGCACTATTTTTTCAGTGGCAATACACTGTTTATGTGTTTCTAAAAATGGTTTATCCTTGCCACTTGTTATAATGATCACCAGTCATGTGATGGGGTTGTCCAAGATAGCTTGAAGGGGAGGCAATGCATTCTGCTGTCCTCCTGAGATAGAATCAAGCAAAAAGTCTGGTGCCAGCAATTGCTGGAAAGAAGCGGCAGCCTGTTTGACCTAAATATATTATATCAAAGGAAACAACACTATAAGAACATACTGCATATATTTAACACCCACCCTTTCTTTTACCCCAAACCAGACTTCTAGCAAGATAGGTGACTGGCTGTTTTAATCAACCTTGATATTTTGAACCATAATTTAAAGAAAAAGCGACTGCTGTTTATAACGGAGGTCTCACTATAATTGAAGGTTTCTTCTTTTGGTAGAGCGTGGTGCAGTTTTTTTTTACCAATCCTTTATATGTTATTGACCTAAAATTCTAGTGGAATCAGTTGCCACCATTCTCCATCAATCATATGAATTGTAAAAGAGTATGACCTTTCTCATTTGTAAAAGAAATGTCTTATATTTTGGATTAGGGATATTTTACGTATGGATTATATTTTAACAGTGGCAGAGCCCTCCCACAGTTGATGTCTAACATGAAAAATGGCAGTTTCTTACCATGTGATAACATTATAGTCATTAACCACCCAGCTGAAAGAGACCATTCTCTTCTTCTAGGTAAGCCGTCTCATAGGTATATGGACTTATATTTTGGTAAGGCTCCCCTACATTTATTACTCTAAACCTGGTATATAACAGATTTAAAAAATGTTAATTCACACTGTCCAAGTGAAATGAGAAAATCAAAAAATCTCTTTCCAATGATGGCTCACCTGCCATCAATGCAGCACAGGGTATGGATAACAGGCTATTTTACTGCTAGGTCAACTTCTAGATGAGCCAAAGCCAAGGTAGGCATTTGCTCCCTCTTGGATGCCCTTTTCTGAGAGGCTTGAGAGTATCCTTATAATCTCAAGTAAAATAAGAAGCAGTATACACTATGCTTGATACATTATTTTATATTATTAACTATTTCAAGTCTGGATACAGAGATATTAAACAGATCTCTGAAATACAGGTAGAAACAGATATTCATTTTTGAGGATGGATATGGGAAACAAAGAGAGAACAATTTAAATTGAAGAAGTGTAATTATTCTATCAATATGACAAAGCAAATACCTAGAACTATTATAAAACGTTTTAAGAAATTATTTGAATAGGAGAAGTGATGTGGTCAATAGCTGAAGTGGTGACGTTCTGGCTTCCTTTTCTCCTCTGACTGATTATGTTCAAGAGATAATACTCCATTATCTAATAAGATTCACAAAATAAATGAATAAATAAAAAGGGGAAGAAACTTGGTTTTAACAGTAAGTGAAATAATGTAACAGAGTTCTAGCAAAAGAAAAAAAAAAAAAAAAAAAAAAAGAGGTTAGTGGTAAAATGTATTTTACCAAAAATATTATTAGTGGTCCAATATAAAAAATTTTATATACTAAACTAATATAGTTTCATTTTAAATGCGTTTATTTATGAATCTATTTTGTTCTGAAACTTAAAGGGACACTGTACCCAAATTTTTTCTTTTGTGATTCAGATAGAGCATGACATTTTAAACAACTTTCTAATTTATTCCTATTATCACATTTTCTTCATTCTCTTGGTATCTTTATTTGAACTGCAAGAATGTAAGTTTAGATGCCGGGCCCATTTTTGGTGAACAACCTGGGTTGTCCTTGCTGATTGGTGGATAAATTCATCCACCATTAAAAAAGTGCTATCCAGAGTACTGAAACAAACAAAAAACTTAGATGCCTTCTTTTTCAAATAAAGATAGCAAGAGAACAAAGAAAAATTGCTAATAGGGGTAAATTAGAAAGTTGCTTAAAATTGCATGCTCTATCTGAATCACAAAAGAAAAAATTTGGGTTCAGTGTCCCTTTAACCCCTTAATGACCACAGCACTTTTCCATTTTCTGTCCGTTTGGGACCAAGGCTATTTTTACATTTTTGAGGTGTTTGTGTTTAGCTGTAATTTTCCTCTTACTCATTTACTGTACCCACACATATTATATACCGTTTTTCTCGCCATTAAATGGACTTTCTAAAGATACCATTATTTTCATCATATCTTATAATTTACTATAAAAAAAATTATAAAATATGAGGAAAAAATCACACTTTTTCTAACTTTGACCCCCAAAATGTGTTACACATCTACAACCACCAAAAAACACCCATGCTAAATAGTTTCTAAATTTTGTACTGATTTTAGAAATACCCAATGTTTACATGTTCTTTGCTTTTTTTGTAAACTATAGAGCCATAAATACAAGTAGCACTTTGCTATTTCCAAACCATTTCTTTTCAAAATTAGCGACAGTTACATTAGAACACTAATATCTTTCAGGAATCTCTGAATAGCCATTGACATGTATATATTTTTTTTTAGTAGACAACCCAAAGTATTGATCTAGGCCCATTTTGGTATATTTCATGCCACCATTTCACCGCCAAATGCAATCAAATACAAAAAATCGTTCACTTTTCACAAATTTTTTCACAAACTTTTGGTTTCTAACTTAAATGATTTACAAACAGCTTGTGCAATTATGGCATAAATGGTTGTAAATTCTTCTCTGGGATCCCCTTTGTTCAGAAATAGCAGACATATATGACTTTGGCGTTGCTTTTTGGTAATTAGAAGGCCGCTAAATGCCACTGCGCACCACACGTGTATTATGCCCAGCAGTGAAGGGGTTAATTAGGGAGCATGTAGGGAGCTTTTTGGGGTAGTTTTAGCTTTAGTGTAGTGGACAACCCCAAGTATTGATCTAGGCCAATTTTGGTATATTTCATGCAACCATTTCACCGCCAAATGCGATCAAATTAAAAAAAACGTAATTTTTTTCTCAATTTTAGGATTCTCACTGAAATTATTTACAAACAGCTTGTGCAATTATGGCACAAATGGTTGTAAATGCTTCTCTGGGATCCCCTTTGTTCAGAAATAGCAGACATATATGGCTTTGGCATTGCTTTTTGGTAATTAGAAGGCCTCTAAATGCCGCTGTGCATCACACGTGTATTATGGCTAGCAGTGAAGGGGTTAATTATGTAGCTTGTAGGGAGCTTGCAGGGTTAATTTTAGCTTTAGTGTAGAGCTCAGCCTCCCACCTGAAACATCAGACCCCCTGATCCCTCCCAAACAGCTCTCTTCCCTCCCCCACCCCACAATTGTCCCCGCCATCTTAAGTACTTGCAGAAACTCTGCCAGTACTAAAATAAAAGGTATTTGGCCCTTTTTAAAAAAAAAAAAAAAAAAAAGCATATTTACATATGCTTTAAAAAAAAAAGCATATTTACATATGCTGATGTGTAGGATCCCCCCTTAGACCCCAACCTCACTGATCCCCCACCAAACAGCTCTCTAACCCTTCCCCTCTGCCTTAATGGGCGCCATCTTGGGTACTAACAGCTGTCTGCCAGTACCCAGTTTTGTAACAAAATGTGCCTTTTGTTTTAAAAAATGCCCTTTTCTGTAGTGTAGCTTTCCCCCCCCCCCCACCAAGACCAACCCCCAACCCCTTCCAGGTCCCTTAGATTACATTTTTAATTGGCCATTTATTATTTTTTTTTAAGCTTTTAACTTTTTTTTTTTCTGTAGTGTAGCGGTTCCCACCCGCTCCCGCCCCGTGCACGCGCCCGCCCGCCACCCCCCGTGCACGCCCCCGTAGATCCCGCCCCCCTCCACTTCACACAGAGCACCGATGGCTGCCCACCCGCCTCCCACGTAAGCTCCCACCCACCAACGATACCGGCCATCGATGTCCGGTGCAGAGAGGGCCACAGAGTGGCTCTCTCTGCATCGGATGGCCAAGAAGGGTTATTGCAGGATGCCTCCATATCGAGGCATCACTGCAATAACCGGAAAGGTCCTCGGTCATTAACTGTATTTTTTTTTTGAGGACGTGTGGCGTACGTCCTTGGTCGTTAAGGGGTTAATGCTTAGACACAACAGGGAGACACATACAACTGGTTGAATTAGCAAATTAAGTGAGAGTGTCTACTTTAGCAGTACTAAATACTTACATAAGTAGTACTTTAATGTCAAGGCTTTCAAAGCCCCATTAGTACACCACTCACAACCCCATCCAATATCTTATATACAAACCTTTTCAATCTTCCACACACCACCTTTCAATCAACTTTTATATCTCCTTTCACACACCTCTTATACCAGCATTTACAATTTCACATACCAATCATATCACCTTAAAACCACACAGCACACATGCACTATTCTTTCTAACCATACTGACAGACATTAATTTTACCTTTACCTGATAAATTTATTTATTTCATGGTGGTAAGAGTCTACAAGCATTACTCTTGGGATTCAACTCCTGGCCACTAGGAGGAGGCAAAGATTCCAAAAACTCTAAGAGTACTTAATCGGTCCCACCTCTCTGGTATGTAAGTCTGATGTACAGCCAAGCAAGGAGACGCAGAATAAAAATAGGAAAGGAGAAAAGCAGAGAAAATGAGGTGCAAACTAGAACTGCCTCCAATATAATATAAACTGGGACACTCACTACCATGAAAGAAATGAATTTATCAGGTAAGCATAAATGTAGTTTTCTTTCATAAAGGTGGTGAGAGTCCATGAGCTATTACTCCTGGGAACTAATATGAATTCTACTAGTAATGTTGGGCAGGACAAAATAAACTTTAAAAAAGGCATGCACCTAATTTTCAGACACTGCTTCCTGGATGACTTTACTACCAAAAGCTGCTTACGAATAAGCAAAAAAGTGGCTGAATTAGTAAAAGAATGTAAGGATGACCATATTGTTGCATTGCAAATTTGTTCTGCAAAACTCTTATTTTAGAAAGCCCAGGAAGTGGAAGTGATTTATTTTAAAGGGATACTAAACCCCAAATAATTTCTTTCATGATTAAAATAGAGCATGCAATTTTAAGCAACTTTCTAATTTACTCCTATTATCAATTTTTCTTAGTTCTCTTACTATCTTTATTTAAAAAGCATTAATGTAAAGCTTTTGAGCCTGCCCATTTTAGGGTCAGGACCCTGAATAGCGCTTGCTTATTGGTGACTATATTCAGTCAACTAATAAGCAAGCATAACCCAGGTTCTGAACCTAAAATGGGCCGGCTCCTAAACTTTACGTTTCTGCTTTTTAAATAAAGATAAATAGAGAACTAAGAACAATTGATCATTGTAGTAAATTAGAAAGTTACTTAAAATGGCATGCTCTATCTTAATCATTAAAGAACATTTTTGGATTTAGTATAGGCTGTAATGCGTTATGGTGGAGATTTTCCCGCCTCCAATGAAGCCTTGAATCAAAAGTTTGTCAGCAGCTGGGCTCTACATGAACCAGAGAAATTAATAAACAGGATTGTCTAAAACCCATTATACCTCGAAAATAGAATTTCAAAGCTCTTAAAGGGGCAGTCTACTTAAAAAAAATGTTGTTTAAAAAGATAGATGATCCTTTTATTACCCATTCCCCAGTTTTGCACAACCAACACTGTTATATTAAAACACTGTTTACCTCTTGTATCTAAACCTTTGCAGACTCCCCCCTTATTTTAGTTCTTTTGGCGGACTTGCATTTTAGCCATTTGGTGCTGACTCACAATGTTATCTATATGGCACACATGAACTAATGCACTCTAGCTGTGAAAAACTGTAAAAGTGCCCTGAGACAAAAGAGGCGGCCTTCAAGGGCTTGTAAATTATTATATGAGCCTACCTAGGTTTAGCTTTCAAAAAAGAATATCAATAGAACAAAGCAAATTTGATGATAAAAGTAAATTGGAAAGTTGCTTAAAATTGCATGCCTTATCTGAATCATGAAAGTGTAATTTTGACTAGACTGTCCCTTTAATATACTTTTTTTTACCTCTGTGATTAGCTTATCTCAGTGCTATTTACAGACATGCATTTTAGCTAATTAGTGCTTGCCTTATGAATAACTCCACAGAAGTAAGTGCAGTTATCTATATGGCATATTTGAAAGAGCAGTGTCTTGCTGTGAAAAGCTATATAAATGCACTGGGATAAAGGCAGCCTGCAAGGACTTAAAAAAGCAGTAATTTAGTGGTTTAAAGGTTATAAAGTATATTAATATAATGTTGGTTATGCAAAGCTGGAGAATGGGTAGCAAAGGAATTTTCAATCTTTTAAACAATACAAATTGTGGAATAGATTGTCCCTTTAATACAACAAAATTATGTAGCAACCCATCTTTTTAATTTTGTGGATTAGGACACAGAGAAGGAACTACAAGTTCCTGATTAATGATATCAGAAGAAATCACCTTAGATAAAAATATCAAAATTAGTCCTTAAGAGCGCTTTAACCTGGAGAAAAACTACATAAGGAAAACTTGCAAGAGACAGACGACAATTCAGCAACTCTCCAGACAGAAGATATTTCTAAAAGAAACAACACCTTCTAGGATAGAAAATTAATGTCTACACTAAACATAGGCTCAAAAGGAGAAGGCCTGCAAAAGACCCAAACTGAGGTTCCAGACCAAAAAACTGTTCAAGCTTTAGTCTAGATAAGACGACTTTCTACAAGTTCTAAATGTTATCAATTTTCTAGAGGTATAACACGGAAAGTACAGGAATCTGAACCTTTAAAAAGCTAGCAGATAAACCCTTATCTAAGCCCTCTAGTAAAAAATTGAAGAATTTTAGGAATTATAAAAGAATTATCCCCCAAACATTCCTGCTTTTCAAATAGATACCAAGAGAACAAATAAAAATTGATAAAAAGAGTAAATTAGGAAGTTCTTTAAAATTGCATGCTCTATCTGAACCATGAAAGGTTTCATATCCCTTTAAGGATCTGGAGAATATGTCTGTTAAGCAACTAGACTTAATTTCCAGAAATTTACAGAAATAGGTATTCCTTATAATCCAGCTTCAAAATGTAAGAAACTGGATTATAAGGAATACCTATTTCTGTAAATTTCTGGAAATTAAGTCTAGTTGCTTAACAGAAATATGGTTCAGATAGAGCATGCAATTTTAAAGAACTTTCTAATTTACTCTTTTTATCAATTTTTATTTGTTCTCTTGATATCTTTATTTGAAAAGCAGGAATGTAAAGTTTAGGAGCTATTGATGAAAATTCTTAGCAAATATTAATCTTATCAAGTTTATATTCAAGATAAGTCTCTTGAAATATTGATACCTCAGTTACAACAATATATGAGTGAGGAAAAATGGCAGAAACTTAATGATCGTATTCAGGAGAATCTAACATCATAAACATTCATAACCTCTCATGCAAAATTAACACCACCCAAATTAAAATTACTGAGTAAGGAACTTAATTTTGCCCCAAAAATTGCCACAAATAAATTTCAAGTCTGCATAGATGTACAGAAATATATAAGATGTACAAAATTGCTGTGGAGGCTCCTCCATATGAACACAGTCGCACGTGAACCCCCGGGGGGGGGGGGGGGGGGAGAAAATACATTTTTTGGCTGAATAAATATAATTTCTCCAATAGCCCCCCTATTGGAAAAATTATATTTATTGAGCCAAAAAATGTTCCAGTCTAGACTGTACAGTTTCATAAACAATAAAAAAAAATCCCTTTTATATATCTTTCTACCACACGTGCGGTAGAGAGGTATAGCCTGCCATAGCCCTTTGCATAGTGCTCCCCCTGCTGCGCCGCCCATAACAGAGCCTATACCTTTCTTTTTTTTTTATTTAAATAATTTTTATTTGAGGTAGAGAGAAATTATGACATACAAACAAAGAATTACAGCACATTATATTGGCATTATACAATTGTCAGCAACAAGGTACATTGATTACGTTGCTCATTAGAATTACATATGTAAAAAACAACGTCTGCTATTTAACTATCAAGATGCTAGTAATGTTTATAGTTGCTGTAATAAAGAGAGAAAAAAAAACACTTCAACAGTATGCCAGTGAGAGGAAAAAAAAAAAAACTGTGTCTAAACCTCAGATTTTAGTTAATATCACACTGAGAATAAGTAATGTCAAGTTAAAGCCCAGGATGAACAGTAAACAAACAATAATATATGGCTGATAAGATATGCAGAGAAAAATATTAAGTAAGAGAGGATCTAGGCCTCTTGATTCTGAGCTATTAGAGTAAAGATTATTAGCATTATGATTGCGGTATGAAAAAAGGTAAACCGCCTAATTCGTACTCCATAACTAGGAGGTACATTACATGTGGTGGGGGGGGGAGGTGATTATATGGATTGCTAACAACATATCTAAAACAGAAAAGGACCACATTTTTCTTTCTTTTTTGCATAAAATATAGGAGAATAATACAGATCAGATACTAGCATCATGCATAAATACAATTGTACACTGTGGAATAATAATGATAAAAGTAAAAAAAAAAAATATATATATGGCTACAGACAGCATATGACAACTAGTAATCTTATACCCACGCTGACGCATTAGTAGGCAGGATTGCTATTTTCACATTAGTGGGCAAAGGGTTATAGCTATCTCAGACATGCCCGCTAATGAAATAGGGCTCCAAGTACACACATACTCCAACATCCAGCGTAGTACCTTCATCCAGAATAAAAAAAAATTAAAAAAAAATGTCCTGGCTCTCCCTTAGTAAAGTCCATGTACCAAAGTGAAAATCAAACATGGCATTGAAACTGAAATCATAGAATTAACTGAATATCATTTTACATCTCACAGTTCCAGTCATGCTCCGGTTCTGCGATCTGGGTATCTCACCACAATCCGAGCCTACTACGACTTTAGGCACAATAGGAGCAAGTCTCCCAGGGCTCCAGAACAGTTCCATTACAGTTAGGAGACGAGCAGAACCGCGTTTGCTGTTAGGTGACAGATCCTCAGTGCCAGTAATACCAAAGCACTTTGAGATCACTCCAGACCTCTTGCTTTCCTTGGCTTCCGGAGCGGCTATACGGGTAAGGTCTTCCTCTGTTTGGCTCTGCAGAACCACGCTTGAAAAGTTAGGATCGAACTCCCCAATCTCTCGGTGAGTCCCAGACCCAGATGATACACCATCATGGCTATGCAGATAATGCCGGGGCCCCGAAGCATCCCCGCAATTGGTGTGCACTTCGCCCAGATCTAGAGACCTCGCTGACAAAGTCCCACAGCTCTCCTCTAATCCTGCAGCTCCATCCAAAGCAGCGGCAACCCTGATGTGATGTTGAGTTAGGAGCTTGCTGATCTCCGTGCATATCTGGCCGATGCTAGCCATAGCCACTTTGTGACTGTGAGAGTGATAATATGGCCGCCGTCCTTATACCTACGCAGTAGGCTTTCCAGGGCAAACACACTGCTGGTAGTTATATATTCAAAGTTAGAGCACTCTGGGTAGCAGGTAGGGTTTAGATGAGTGATCCCACTATAATCCTGTAGTTACTTGGGCTCCTAGATCTGATTTAAGCCTATACCTTTCTTAATCGCACAATTTTCATTGTGCGATTTGCGCCATATCTATGGGCGGACAGCAGGGGGAGCACTATTTTTTAAAGTTTCTTTTTTTTTGCTGGCTGCGATGATCGACTGCACAAGCCAGGAACAGGAAGCAAGTTATAGGAGTGCTACTCTGCACATCCAGTAGCCAGTGGGTGATCATCTGGGGATACTAAGCCCGAGCTGCACCTGCACGAGTATCTACACAGGTATCCTTGCACAGCAGACAGGAGGAAAATAAAGAGGAATAAGAGAGATGGAAACTCAGACTTTGCAGCTCATATTGTGTTTTATAGCCATAAGAGCTACATGACCCTGGGACAGTGATGTGAGAAGGTAATACTGTACTGTACCGGTTGTTATAGGCTCTATCTCCACCATGACACCATCTATAATCATCACAGCAAGCAAGGAAATGTAAATTGGCAGCAACAGGACTCCTCTTTCTGCAGCCAGCTTGCAGTTGTGACTTGTGGGCTCCATAAAAAGGTGTTTTTTGTAAAGCAGACAGACAGGCAAATCAGGCTTTATTAGCTCAATAGTTATAATAATTTATTTTCTGAGTGAACTATTGAGCTAATAAAGCCTGATTTGCCTGTCTGTCTGCTTTAGAAAAAACACTTCTTTTTATGGAGCCGAGTCACAACTGCAAGCTGGCTGCACCCGCTGTAGCACATGGATGTTTCTGTATCAGCTCAAGTCTCTGGGTTCCTGTTGCCTCTCAGAGCTGCTATCACTCAATACCCGCTCTTCTATCTGAGTAACATTGTATAGGGCATTTCCAATAGCTGTTTACTTGTTGTGGTGGATTCCCTCGCTCTCCTTGTGCGAAACCCTCACATTCTTTTAGTCTAAATATATGCGCTCCTCTATTTGTCCTGTGCTGTTCTCTATGTGTTCTATATACAGATGTAGCCTTGTCCTCTGCTGTGTTTGCATCAGTGTCTGCCCTGCCTCTATACCGGTTTCATGTATCCTTGTGTCCTTTATTACTATCTATAGTCTCAAATCTACATATACCGTGATTTTTAGACACCTTCCTCTTATAGCCTCCTACTCCCCATGAACCAGTATTCCACATGTGCATCTGTCCTCTTTTTCAGGTCTCCACTCTCCCTCCCGTGTTTCTATATACTGTATACATACTATTTACATCTTACCTGGCTTTCCTTAAAACTTTATTCCTTCTGTATGTTTCTATGAGATGTTTTTCTTATAAATATCCTATTTTCTGTACTTTCAAATATTGCAGTTTCCTTTTTACCTGATTCCCTTTATAAAGCTGTGCTCTGTGATTTTAGTGCATTTGTCCATGTGATTTGTCTATAAATCTGCATAGCACACTGGTAAATCTCACTGTTCTTTGCCTTCTGTACTTTATACTATTGGTCCCTGGCTAATCCTCAGGATAACATGATCACTGTACCTCACTATGTTCCTGTGCTGCTCACTACTAATCCCCTCTTTGCGCAGTCTCTCAGTATCTGCAGCTGTCCTGTACAACCCCCTGCTTCTGTGCTATCACCTTTCTGTGCTGCCCCCCAGTGTGCCTCTGTCTCCCTGTCACTTCTATGTGTGTTGTCACATACTGGTATATATCACCCAAACCTATGTTTGTATGTGCCTGTCTCACAGTCACAGTCTCTTGAGAAAGAGGAGTCCTGTTGCTGACAATTTTCCTTTTCCTTGCTTGCTAATTTCTCTTAAAACGACTGTGTGTTTAGTAATAAATAACTGGCTTAGGTAGCTGGCTGTTTTTTTTTTGTTTTATTTGATTAGCAGCCCGTAACCTCTTTCCTTCCTCCTTCTTCCCCTGGAGAGGAGACATTAAATAGTGTGAATGGCAGCGTCATGTGTTGTGCTGCTGGACTTGTGCATTTGTCCGTGCTGAGCCTGATAAGCTTTGTATTCATTAACCCAGGTAGTTTATATTCAATTTCAAGACCAATATTTACATTTAAAGACAAGCAGCTAGTGTGCCTTAGGGGGGCAATTTACCTGTTACTAAGCTAAGGACTATATTATGATTGTGTATATATATATATATATATTTATTTATATATATATATATATTTTTTTTTTTTTAAAGTAGGCAGATATTTTACCACATAGGTATTTAATACATTTTTGGTGTGATACATTTTGTGATATATATATATATATAGAATATACAGTGTGTGTGTGATATATATAAACTATTTTACATAACTGGTCAGTGAACCCCCATTTGAATAACCCACGAGCGGCCACTGCAAAATTGTATAAGAAAATTGACACTAAAAAGATATTACAGTAAACAGCAAGGTATAAATAATATACATATACCAATTATCCATTTTTAAATGCAGATGACAAGACTTTAAAAATGCTTCAAAGTATGGAGATAGATGATAACGATAAGGATCAAAACACAATCATAGATCTGAGAATATAAACAATCTATCTAACCTTAGTGTTTATGAAACCGAACCTCAGATTGTACATAATAATTTTAAAAGAAAATCCTATGTTTTCTTCTTAAACAGAAAGAGTCCACAGCTGCATTCATTACTTTTGGGAATTCAGAAACTGGCCACCAGGAGGAGGCAAAGACACCCCAGCCAAAGGCTTCAAAAAACCTCCCCCACTTCCCTCATCCCCCAGTCATTCTTTGCCTTTTGACACAGGAGGTTGGCAGAGAAGTGTCAGAAGTTCGAGATAGTCTCTTATGGAGGGTAGTACTCTTCGAAATGGGACTGGAGTTTTATGTAATCCTGTCAGCATTTCAGTGAAAGCATGGATGAAAGTTAGAGTCCGGAGATGTAGGGAGAGTCTTTCTGCGAAACCATCCCAACTCATATTGACAGCTCCTTGGCAATCAGCGTTGACGAGTTTCGCTGCCTGCCTTTATTCACTCAATTCCATGTCAGATGCGAGGCTATCATCTGTCACACTTGAAGGGCCGTGTTCCTGTTCCATGCCACAGATTCCGGTAAGATCATTTCATTTTATTACGATATGTGCATGTAATGTTAATGAAATAAGGTAGGGTCCCAGTGGGATTCCTTTTATCTTATAAGGAAATCATGGGTTAATATCTTCTGAGGGGTTTATTGAACAGGGGGGACTTTAATCATGTTGGTTATATGGTTCTGTCTGCGAATGTATAGCAATACTTAGGCTCATGGCTTTTACGGAACATAACGGCCTTATCTTAATGGCGCAATCTCTTGAGATTGCACGCCCTTTTTGTGACTGGCACGGTGCACCTCGTGACAGGTGCGGTTACTTTGTTTCTCACTTCCGTATGCTGACTGTGTGGCGACAGAGAGATTCTGCTCGTGGGTTTTCTGTTTCACAGGAGGTGGTGAGTGCCCCAGCCATTGGGGGTGTAAAAAGAGTGCCAGTTAGTTTTTGTCATTTTTGTAATCCCAAGATTATGGAGGATTCTGATATCTTAGACACGGATGTCTCTGATATGGAGAATGTGTCATGTGATGAATATGAAATGGCCCGGGTTATCCATGCCCATCAGTTATGTTCTGATTGCCGTTCCAGAGTACTCTCTTCTCCCGAAACAGGGACCTTAGAGTGCGTTGAACCATCCGCCTCCGAGGTTTCCATGTTCTGTCAACCAGGGCCTGTCGGACGTGGGATCGCATGATTCAGTTTGGCCTCCTGGGAAAGCATTGGCCTCTGAGGCTTCAGGGGCCTCAATCTTGGGGCCGGGGTCTTTCATTGATCCGGCGAGGGATGATTTTGCCTTCTGTTATAGGCTGGCACGTCTTCGTGTCCTTTTAAGACATGTTTTGGCGATGTTAGAGGATTCCAGTCCTAGTGGGCTGAGGGATCCGAGGCCTTAGATGCTGGATGGCAAGCTGGATAGACATTTGGGGATGAAGCTAATCTCCTTAACATCTTCGTTTTTATTTTTCTTCTTTTAAGTTTCAGTTCCAGTTCTGAGCTTGGGTGGATGGGGCCTCTGATAGGCTGGTCCCGTTGGCGTTCCCATTCACCTTGGGCGTTCACCTGCAGGGGCTGCCTTCCTTTTATTTTGATCCGGTTAGGATGTGTTTGATTTGTTTTCTTAAAGCTCATGTCTAATATACTTCCGTTTTGGGAACGTTCTTCTCTGGAACCGATACTTGCGATTTTGTGGTCGCGTGGACACTTCCGTGGAAGTTGCGCACTTTTGGACAACAGAGTTATGTTTTCTAGTTTATTTATCGAACCTTCGGGTCGAATTTTCTTGGATCTTGGACAGTTCTGGAGTGTCCTTATACCAGACAGGTGCTGGTCAGGCACTCTCTGCTGTTACTTGGGTTCATGTCACCCTTGTGGTGCTGATTGAATCCTATCAAATTCTGAATGTCACTTGGCCTATTGATATGGACTCTGGGCTCATATCCTAATTAGAAGTATGTGGCCTAGTGTGTGGATCCAACACTCCCAAACGGAGGGTTGTGAGTTCCGATCTGAAGTTGTTTTTTTTCTGGCTATTCGCCCAGGATACAGTCTATTTTTTTTTCCAGACATCATCAGGGTTCTTACAGGTCCTTGGGGACTCGGAACCGTAGTTTCCATTTCTTTGGAGTTGGGAGATGTGAATGACCTCCATGGTCTATTTTTCTGAATGGTGAACGATTTGCGTCCTCACTTGTATTTTCTTCGGGATGTGGACTCTTTAGCCTAATAGCATTACTTTGCAGTGGTGGAGCCTCTTTCTTTCCCATCTTGGGTTGGGTCATCTGGTCTGGAAGAGTGGGCATGTCCTTCCTTTGCTCAGCGTTGCATTTGATCTAGTAGGTGGAGTGCAGGGGTTACCCTGCCTTCTGTGAGGAACTGCGAGGCTCCCAGCCTTTACCCTGTTAAAGGGTCTTTTTGGGAGTCCAATCCTGCAAGGATCTCTGGAGACTGTTGTCTCTTCCGTATAGGATCTACCCTTGGTCTTACCATGGTCTTTCGACACTCTGGGGTTTTCTTCGACCTCGTTGCAGATCTAGCCTTCGGGCTTGAGAGGGAAGGTCCGAGGTCGGTTACAGACTGTCGCCCTTCTGGGGTCAGGTAGATGACCATTTATCCTCAATGCTTTGTTGGGGCTTAGTGGAGGGTGGTTTCCAACTAGCTCACTGGGTGGCAAGCAGAGGTCCGGGTTCACATCCACCTTCGGGTGCTAGTTACCTTTCCAGCATGTGTATCACATAGTCAAGCTTGTCTACAAGGGTTTCCTTGTGATCCAGGAGCACTGGGTGCCTAATCTTAATCTGGTCAGGAGTTCTTGCAGACTCTTGGGTTTGAGGCTGTTTGCTAGGTTGTTAAGTCTACGGACTTTAGATGTGCGCTTCTCATCATAGGAGGCAGCTTAGGGTTCCTCAGGAAGTTAGATCTTTCGATCGATTCCGTTTTTCGAGGACTCTGGCCTAGGACCATGTCTCTCCCTGGATCGGGTTTGGCGGTTTGGTTTAATCTAGGTTTTTTGTTCCTGTGTGTCCCTTTGATGGGGGCGGGGTTCTGTTTTTCATGGGAGATTCCTATCTGCCTAAGGGTGAGGTTCAAGGTCTCCCTGACGGGTCCCTACTGGTTTTCTGGTGAATTTGATGCTCCTTGTAGACTCCAGGTGTCTGTTCCGCTGGACTGGAGATATTGGCCAAGGGGTCTCACCTCTATGGAAGGGTGATTCCGTTGTTTTAGTTCCCTAAACATGGGGTTCTGGTGTGTTTTCCTTGATTTGGAGTTACCTCAGTATCTGTGATGACCTGTGGGTCTTTGTTTTTTCAGGCCTTGTAGGTTTTTTTTTCCCTTCTACATTATCAGAATCTTGGAATAGGGAGATGTGGAGTAGTGACTGGCTCCACCGTTCCTGCAGCAGGAGGCGGGGGGTTTGATCCCTGGTAAAGCTCCTGTTATTTGTTGGATTCTGATATTTAGATGCTGGGGGTCTGAGAACTTCTTCCCTTGGGAAGTGTTCCTCTTTATGGGGGAAAGCTATGTAGGGGTATCGAACCCGAACACAGTCTGTCCTGACTCACGGTAGTATGCGATTTTTGGTAGCGGTCAGAGTTCTACTCGGGGGTTTTTGCTCCTCGTAGATCTATCCTTTTTCTACCAGAGGTCTGGGACTCTTGTTTTCGGTCTTTGACTAGCCTTTGGGCTGGGACCATTACCCTGAAGGGAAGGTCGGGGCTCGGTTACTCTATGCAGTGTTGACCATTTTCTTTCTTGAGTCTGTCCTCCCCTTCGGTGGGAGGACTTTTGATGTCCTCCTACTTCTGATGGTGTCTGCTGCAAGGGGACGCTCTTTGGAGCCCAGTATTCCGGTTTGGAGCTGTTGTTGAGATTTTCTGCGCTATTCGGTGGTTTGAGTTCCACGATGGCTAGGTCAGCCTTCCTACCTGGAAGCTGGTCATTGCGCGTTCTTGTTTCCGGTGGCTTGGTGTTCTCTTAGAGAGCTCCCTGTTAGCTGCTGGGATAAGTTATCCTGTCTCTGCTGTTGATGCTTGCCTAGCCTGCAGTTTTCAATTTGACTATGATGTAGCATGGAACTCGCGATTTCTGGAGCACCTTCTGTGGTATGGTGCTGTGTCAGGGATATGAAAGGTGGCCCTTGGGTCATCTTTGGGATGTTTTCCCTGAGTATGGACTTTCTTTTCAGGTCCTTGTTTTTCTAGGGTGTTCGTCTCTCTGGGCGATAATAATGTGACAACCTTGGGTTGTTCTAGTTTGTTTTGAGCCCGTGTGGGATGGTCCTTTGGATTTCTTCTGGGGATCTATTCTCCCTCTCGGGGGCAGATAGAGGTCCTTGACCTTTAGGCCGAGGGTACTCTTTGCGGGAGCTGAGAGCCGCGGGGCTGGCTCCTCTGAGGCTGTTTGTGCTCAGCAGACTCTGGGAATGAGTGGTCTTTAGCTTGGATTTGCTGGTTGTGTAACTGATGTGCAGTTACCTGGGCGTCTAGTTTTTTACCCATGTAATTTATTATTTTTATAGGGTGTCGAGTAATTTCAGGCTGTGGTGCCTTTTCGAAGGGGCCACCTTTTTGTACGCACCCTTTGTTGCATTCAGTGTCCTCTAGCTTGGATATTGTTTTCCTAAAACTAATGAATGCAGCTGTGGACTCTTCCCGTTTAAGAAGAAAAAAATAAATTATGCTTAGCTGATAATTTTCTTTTCTTCTGACGGGAAGAGTCCACAGCTCCCGCCCGCGTTTTGTCTTTGAGGCGGCAGTCATTTTTTTTGTTCTTCTGGCACCCTTTTCACCCTGATATTTCTCCTATTGTTCCTTGTTCCCTTGGCAAAATGACCGGGGCATGAGGGAAGTGGGGGAGGTATTTGAAGCCTTTGGCTGGGGTGTCTTTGCCTCCTCCTGGTGGCCAGGTTCTGAATTCCCAAAAGTAATGAATGCAGCTGTGGACTCTTCTCGTCAGAAGAAAAGAAAATTATCAGGTAAGCATAATTTATGTTTTTATCCTTTAAGGCAGACATCCACTAACTCAGCCCTCGAGAGGTTTTGGAACTACATTTCCCATTATGTTCAGCCAGCATATCAGATTGCTGAGCATCATGGGAAATGTAGTTCCAAAACCTCAGGAGGGCCAAATTTGATGATGTCTGCTTTAAGGGCACAGGGCGACCATAGTCCTATTTTCCCAAGGTCTGTCAGGATCTTAAAGATATTATGAATATGAGAGAAGGCAAATGGATTTATCGCTATAATGATAATCTGACACTGGCAGAACATAAGGCTTTAAAATAACTTGTTTCTGGAGATTATTCGGCCTTCTGATCGGCCGATGAGATTGTACTGGTTGTACCCAATCGTAGGGAGTATTTAACCTCTTCCTGATGCTGGGACGTTCCATGCCGTCCTAACTGCAATGGGCTTTAGCGCCGTTAGGACAGCATAGAACATCTTAGCCGTTTGGCTGTACTGAAGCCAACAGCGTTTCCTGAATGTAATTGCGGTCTGGAGGGCTTGCCTAGCGTCAGAGACGCCCCCTGACACGATCTCATCATAGAAATTTTGCGATTGTATGCACGTTGCTCCGATGTAGACAAATTAGCCTGGTCATGAAAGGGTTAAAGGAGGCATATAACAACATCTTAAGTGATGATTATGTGAGACTGGATAAAGCTACTACATCCTCTTTTGTTAAAAAGATTCTAGTATTATCACTGTGGGCGAATATGTTTCTTTTAGAATTGCATCCTTCTATCCGTACTTTTATCATCTTAAAGAGTTGACATGATAGAAACCCTCAAATATATGAAGGGACTTAAAAAAGTAGAAGCTGGAAGCATTTTCCACATGTCTTGAAGATGGACCCGCTCCGCTCCGGATGGATGAAGATAGAAGATACCGTCTGGATGAAGACTTCTGCCCGTCTGGAGGACCACTTCTTCCCAGATAGGATGAAGAGTTCGGACCGTCTGGAGGACCACTTCTGCCGGTTGGGTGAAGACGTCTCAAGGAAGGGTGATCTTCAAGGGGGTAGTGTTAGGTTTTATTAAGGGGGGATTCGGTGGGTTTTAGAGTATAGTTGCGGCAACGTTGGGGGCAGCAGATTAGGGGTTAATAAATGTAGATAGGTGTCGGCGATGTTAGGGACAGCAGATTAGGGGTTAATAAAATTTAACTAGTGTTTGCGAGGCGGGAGTGCGGCGGTTTAGGGGTTAATATATTTATTGAAGTGGCGGCGATGTCCGGTCGGCAGGTTAGGGGTTAAAAAAGTTATTTAAGTGTTGGCGATGGGGGGGGGCTCGGTTTAGGGGTTAATAGGTGTTAGTGTACTTTTTAGCACTTTAGTTAAGAGTTTTATGTTACGGCGTTAGCCCATAAAACTCTTAACCTCTGATTTATAAATGTGGTAGGAGTCTTGACAGGAGAGGGTCTACCGCTCACTTTTTCCAAGACTCTTAATACCAGCGTTAGGCAAATCCCATTAAAAAGATAGGATACGCAATTTACGTAAGTGGATTTGCGGTATGCTCGAGTCGCAGAAAAAAAGGGACTGGTACACCTGTACCTGCCAGACTCGTAATACCAGCGGGCATTAAAAAGCAGCGTTGGGACCTCTCAACGCTGCTTTTTAAGGCTAACGCAACGTAACCTAGCCGTATGTTTCTTAAATTATGGAACATAATTTCTTTTATTTTTAAGAAGAGTTTTATATCCAAAAAATGGAGACAGCAATGGACACCACCTTTGCACCCTCATTTGCGAATATTTACATGGATTTTTTTGAAAACTAGTTTGTCTGGGGTAATAATCCTTTCTTGGAGAATTTATTATGTTATTTTTGTTACATAAATTACATTATTGGCATATGGAATGGTGAAGATAGTGGATGAGAACAGTTTACAAATTTATTAAATTACTATTAAGGTGGCCCACAATTTACCAGCAAAACATCAACTCAGGAAGTGATTTCTTCGAACTCTCCCTTTTTGTGACAGAAGGAAATAGATGGAAATGCATAGATAGAAATGGTTACTTGGATGCAAAGAGTGGCCATAAAAATAATGGAAATCCAATATACTTGTAGGTCATTAACAACGTATAAAAATAAATTGCACCTTCACAGATGATTTGAATAAAGAGGCTGAGATTGTAGATGAAAGATTTAAATAAAATAAAAAAAGTTATGTTTTTCAACTATTGAAAAAAAAATCCAAATCCACAGCTTCAAAGATGAATAGAAAGGCGCTACTATTACCCAAGAATAAGCCTAATAAGTTGAAAGATTTAGTTAAATTAATTACACAGTACAATAAAGATCATCAAATGATAAAACACATATTGAAAAGAAATTGGGGGATTTTACAAGCTGAGCCTATTTTTGGGAAAACAGTTTTACAGCCAGTTGTAATTTTTAAATAAAAATAGGGACCTTAAAAGCATTTTGGCACAGAGTAGATGCAACCATTTGTTTACCTTTTTGGCATCGCTATTGCATCGTCACGGTTGTGTCATTTTTATGCGTCACTATTGCGCTGTCACATTATTTTTGCCGCTGTTTTCCATATCCTCCTTGCCCAAGTATAGTATTCTATATATATCAAGTGGGTGCACTTTTTCCTCTTCTTTTTGATACCTTGCAAGATTGGACTCATACCTGGCTTTGAATTTACATTGAACTATGACCTTGGCTCTTCTTTTGCACCTTGCAAGATCGAATTGATACTTTAACCTTGGACTGTACTTTTGACTTTGGCGGTTCCATCTCCTTTGGTATCTTGCAAGATTGGACTGATAACTGCCTTTGAATTCAGATTGAACTTTGACATTGGCACTTCTTACTCCTTTGGTAAAGAACTTATTTGCAGACAAAGTATAGCAAAACATAATTTATGTAAGAACTTACCTGATAAATTAATTTCTTTCATATTAGCAAGAGTCCGTGAGCTAGTGACGTATGGGATATACATTCCTACCAGGAGGGGCAAAGTTTCCCAAACCTCAAAATGCCTATAAATACACCCCTCACCACACCCACAATTCAGTTTAACGAATAGCCAAGAAGTGGGGTGATAAAAAAGGAGCGAAAGCATCAAAAATAAGGAATTGGAATAATTGTGCTTTATACAAAAAGGGTGGGCCTCATGGACTCTTGCTAATATGAAAGAAATGAATTTATCAGGTAAGTTCTTACATAAATTATGTTTTCTTTCATGTAATTAGCAAGAGTCCATGAGCTAGTGACGTATGGGATAGCAGATACCCAAGATGTGGAACTTCCACGCAAGAGTCACTAGAGAGGGAGGGATAAAATAAAGACAGCCAATTCCGCTGAAAAAATAATCCACAACCCAAATAAAAAAAATGAAACAATAAGCAGTAGAATCAAACTGAAACAGCTGCCTGAAGTACTTTTCTACCAAAAACTGCTTCTGAAGAAGAGAAAACATCAAAATGGTAGAATTTAGTAAAAGTATGCAAAGAAGACCAAGTTGCTGCTTTGCAAATTTGATCAACAGAAGCTTCATTCCTAAAAGCCCAGGAAGTAGAAACTGACCTAGTAGAATGAGCCGTAATCCTTTGAGGCGGGGACTTACCCGACTCTACATAAGCATGATGAATCAAAGACTTTAACCAAGATGCCAATGAAGTGGCAGAAGCCTTCTGACCTTCCCTGGAACCAGAAAAGATAACAAATAAATAGACTAGAAGTCTTTCTAAAACCTTTAGTAGCTTCAACATAATATTTCAAAGCTCTTACTACATCCAAAGAATGTAAAGATCTCTTCAGAGAATTCTTAGGATTAGGACACAATGAAGGGACAACAATTTCTCTACTAATGTTGTTAGAATTCACAATCTTAGGTAAGAATTTAAATGAAGTCCGCAACACCGCCTTATCCTGATGAAAAATCAGAAAAGGAGATTCACAAGAAAGAGCAGATAACTCAGAAACTCTTCTAGCAGAAGAGATGGCCAAAAGGAACAACACTTTCCAAGAAAGTAATTTAATATCCAGAGAATGCATAAGTTCAAACGGAGGAGCCTGTAAAGCCCTCAGAACCAAATTAAGACTCCAAGGAGGAGAGATTGACTTAATGACAGGCTTGATACGAACCAAAGCCTGTACAAAACAATGAATATCAGGATGATTAGCAATCTTTCTGTGAAAAAGAACAGAAAGAGCAGAGATTTGACCTTTCAAAGAGCTTGCACACAAACCCTTATCCAAACCATCCTGAAGAAACTGTAAAATTCTAGGAATTCTAAAAGAATGCCAAGAAAATTTATGAGAATAACACCAAGAAATGTAAGTCTTCCAGACTCGGTAATAAATCTTCCTAGACACAGATTTACGAGCCTGTAACATAGTATTAATCACTGAGTCAGAGAAACCTCTATGTCTAAGGATCAAGCGTTCAATCTCCATACCTTCAAATTTAATGATTTGAGATCCTGATGGAAAAATGGGCCTTGAGATAGAAGGTCTGGCCTTAACGGAAGTGTCCAAGGTTGGCAACTTGCCATCTGTACGAGATCCGCATACCAAAACCTGTAAGGCCATGCTGGAGCCACCAGCAATACAAACGAACGTTCCATTAGAATTTTGGAAATCACTTTTGGAAGAAGAACTAGAGGCGGAAAGATATAAGCAGGTTGATAATTCCAAGGAAGCGACAACGCGTCCACTGCTTCCGCCTGAGGATCCCTGGATCTGGACAGATACCTGGGAAGTTTCTTGTTTAGATGAGAGGCCATCAGATCTATTTCTGGAAGTCCCTAGATTTGAACAATCTGAAGAAATACCTCTGGGTGAAGAGACCATTCGCCCGGATGTAACGTCTGGCGACTGAGATAATCTGCTTCCCAATTGTCTACACCTGGGATGTGAACCGCAGAAATTAGACAGGAGCTGGATTACGCCCATACAAGTATCCGAGATACTTCTTTCATAGCCTGAGGACTGTGAGTCCCCCCTTGATGATTGACATATGCCACTGTTGTGACATTGTCTATCTGAAAACAAAAAACGATTCTCTCTTCAGAAGAGGCCAGAACTGAAGAGCTCTGAAAATCGCACGGAGTTCCAAAATGTTGATTGGTAATTTCGCCAACTGAAATTCCCAAACCCCCTGCGCTGTCAGAGATCCCCATACAGCTCCCCAACCTGAAAGACTTGCATCTGTTGAGATCACAGTCAATGTTGGACGAACAAAAGAGGCCCTTTAAATTAGACGATAGTGATTCAACCACAAAGTCAGAGAAGATCGAACATTGGGATTTAAGGATATTAATTGTGATATCTTTGTATAATCCCTGCACCACTGGTTCCGCATACAAAGCTGGAGAGCTCTCATGTGAAAACGAGCAAAAGGGATCGCGTCCGATGCAGCAGTCATGAGACCTAGAATTTCCATGCACAAAGCTACTGAAGGGAACGATTGAGACTGAAGGTTTCGACAAGCTGAAACCAACTTCAGACGTCTCTTTTCTGTTAGAGACAAAGTCATGGACACTGAATCTATCTGAAAACCCAAAAAGGTTACCTTTGTCTGAGGAATCAAGGAACTCTTTGGTAAATTGATCCTCCAACCATGTCTTTGAAGAAACAATACAAGTTGATTCGTATGAGATTCTGCAGAATGTAAAGACTGAGCAAGTACCAAGATATTGTCCAAATAAGGAAATACCGCAATACCCTGTTCTCTGATTACAGAGAGAAGGGCACCGAGAACCTTTGAAAAGATCCTTGGAGCTGTTGCTAGGCCAAACGGAAGAGCAACAAACTGGTAATGCTTGTCTAGAAAAGAGAATCTCAGGAACGGATAGTGATCTGGATGAATTGGAATATGAAGATATGCATCCTGTAAGTCTATTGTAGACATATAATGCCCTTGCTGAACAAAAGGCAGAATAGTCCTTATAGTCACCATTTTGAATGTCGGTATCCTTACATAACGATTCAATATTTTTAGATCCAGAACTGGTCTGAAGGAATTCTCCTTCTTTGGTACAATGAATAGATTTGAGTAAAACCCCAGACCCTGTTCCAGAACTGGAACTGGCACAATTACCCCAGCCAACTCTAGGTCTGAAACACATTTCAGAAACACCTGAGCCTTCACTGGGTTTACTGGAATGCGTGAGAGAAAAAATCTTCTTACAGACGGCCTTACCTTGAAACCTATTCTGTATCCTTGTGAAACAATGTTCTAAATCCAAAGACTGTGAATCGAATTGATCCAAATATCTTTGAAAAATCGTAACCTGCCCCCTACCAGCTGTGCTGGAATGAGGGCCGCACCTTCATGCGGATTTGGGAGCTGGTTTTGACTTTCTAAAAGACTTGGATTTATTCCAGACTGGAGAAGGTTTCCAAACAGAAACCGTTCCTTTAGGGGAAGGATCAGGCTTGTGTTCCTTATTCTGACGAAAGGAACGAAAACGATTAGCAGCCCTATATTTGCCTTTAGATTTTTTGTCCTGAGGCAAAAAGGTTCCTTTCCCCCCAGTAACAGTTGAAATTATAGAATCCAATTGTGAACCAAATAATTTATTACCTTGGAAAGAAAGAGAAAGCAATGTTGACTTAGAAGTCATATCTGAATTCCAAGATTTAAGCCATAAAGCTCTTCTAGCTAAAATAGCTAAAGACATATACCTGACATAAATTCTAATGATATCAAAAATGGCATCACAAACAAAGTTATTAGCATGTTGAAGAAGTTTAACAATGCTATAAGCATTATGGTCTGATACTTGTTGCGCTAAAGCCTCTAACCAGAAAGTGGAAGCTGCAGCAACATCAGCCAAAGAAATAGCAGGTCTAAGAATATTACCTGAACATAAATTAGCTTTCCTTAGAAAGGATTCAAGCTTCCTATCTAAAGGATCCTTAAAGGAAGTACTATCCGCCGTAGGAATAGTAGTACGTTTAGCAAGAGTAGAGATAGCCCCATCAACTTTAGGGATTTTATCCCAAAACTCTAATCTATCAGATGGCACAGGGTACAATTTCTTAAACCTTGGAGAAGGAGTAAATGAAGTACCCAGACTATTCCATTCCCTAGAAATTACTTCTGAAATAGCATCAGGAAATGGAAAAACTTCTGGAATAACTACATGTAGTTTAAAAACCGAATTTAAACGCTTAGTAGATTTAGTATCAAGAGGACTAGACTCCTCCATATCTAATGCAATCAACACTTCTTTAAGTAAAGAACGAATAAGCTCCATCTTAAATAAATATGAAGATTTATCAGTGTCAATATCTGAGGCAGAATCTTTTGAACCAGATAGATCCTCATCAGAAACAGATAAGTCAGAATGATGGCGGTCACTTAAAAATTCATCTGAAATATGAGAAGTTTTAAAAGACCTTTTACGTTTACTGGAAGGAGGAATAACAGACAGGGCCTTCCTAATAGAATTAGAAACAAATTCTTTTATATTAACAGGGACATCCTGAACATTAGATGTTGAAGGAAAAACAACAGGTAAAGGATTATTACTAATGGAGACATTATCTGCATTAGAAAGTTTATCATGACAACTAACACAAACTACAGCCGGAGGAACAGTTACCAAAAGTTTACAACAAATGCACTTAGCTTTGGTAGAACCAGCATCAGGCAGCGTCTTTCCAGAAGTAGATTCTGATCCAGGGTCAGGTTGTGACATCTTGCAATATGTAATAGAAAAAACAACATATAAAGCAAAATTATCAAATTCCTTAAATGACAGTTTCAGGAATGGGAAAAAATGCAGAATAAACAAGCCTCTAGCAACCAGAGGCAACAAAAAAGTGAGACTTAAATAATGTGAAAAAAAGTGGAAACAAGTATGACGCCCACATTTTTTGGCGCCAAGTATGACGACCACATTATTGGCGCCAAGTACAACGCCCATATTTTTTGGCGCCAAATATGACGCCACATCCTCTGGCGCCGAAAACGACGCCCACATTTTTTGGCGCGAAAAAAACGTCTGTAACACACATGCGTCAAAAAATGACGAAACCACGAACAAACTTCCGGCATCAACTATGACGCCGGAAATGAAAAAATTTTGCGCCAAAAAAGTTCACGCCAAAAATTACGCAATAAAAAGTCAATTGAAAATTTTTAAGGTAAGAAAAAAATATTTATTCATATGCATTATCCCAAAATAATGAAACTGACAGTCTGAATGAAGGAATACTGATTATCCTGAATCATGGCAAATATAAGTTTAAAACATATATTTAGAACTTTACATATAAAGCGCCCAACCATAGCTTAGAGTGTCATAAATAAAATAAGACTTATTTACCCTAAGACACTCATCTACATATAGTAGATAGCCAAACCAGTACTGAAACGAGAATCAGTAGAGGTAATGGAATATAAGAGTATATCGTCGATCTGAAAAGGGAGGTAGGAGAAGAAATCTCTACGACCGATAACAGAGAACCTATGAAATAGATCCCCTAGAGGAAGACCATGGTATTCAAATAGGCAATACTCTCTTCACATCCCTCTGACATTTACTGCACTCTGAGAGGAAAACCGGGCTCCAGCCTGCTGCGAAGCGCATATCAACGTAGAATCTAGCACAAACTTACTTTACCACCTCCATGGGAGGCAAAGTTTGTAAAACTGAATGAATTGTGGGTGTGGTGAGGGGTGTATTTATAGGCATTTTGAGGTTTGGGAAAATTTGCCCCTCCTGGTAGGAATGTATATCCCATACGTCACTAGCTCATGGACTCTTGCTAATTACATGAAAGAAAAGAGAAGCACAAATATAGATTAGAAAAAAATTATTAAAATTAGACTACTAATTGTACTGGCGATTGATAAATACTAAAAACCTTATATGATAAGTTAAATCAAGTAAATATGGTAATGATAATATGCTACTCAACATGTATGTAAATGTATATCATGCTAAGTTAAAAACACACTTAATGTATTAGTATAAAAATTGCATATATAATATAAACACATAAATAGTACAATACTTATAGTGATCAGTTAGAGTTCATAAGGATTCTGTGTAGAGAATGCTCCAAAAACCCAATATGTGCTGCAGCTCCTGTTTAAGGGTGATACTGATATCCCAAACGAAGTCTGAAAGGTAGAAACGGAGAGAAGCGCACGCACGATTCAAGTGTAGAGATCAAGGGACACATTTATCAAGCTACGTATGGAGCTTGTGGGCCCATGTTTCTGGCGAGTCTTCAGACTCGCAAGAAACACAAGTTATGAAGCGGTCTAAAGATCGGGTTGATTGACAGCTCCCTGCTGGCGGCCCATTGGCCGTGAGTCAGCAGGGGGCGGCGTTGCACCAGCAGCTCTTGTGAGCTGCTGGTGCAATGTTAAATGCGGAGAGTGTATTGCTCTCCACATTCAGCGAGGTCTTGCAAACCTGATAATAGGCCCCCATAACTTTATTTGTAGCCACACGCTAAATGGGTACTCACAACGTATATATGATTAAAAAACACATCATGTCTCAATTCCTCTATGCGTCCCCAGAGAGTGCCTGGCTCTGTCGGTAGTGTGATCTTGCAATAGTTGGGAAACTGCCCAGTTTGAGGAACGTGAGCGTGAGAGGAATAAAAGAAGCGCCCTCGGCAATTGGTCAATAGGTATCCTCCTTACGATACACTTATTACACGTGATCGTAGCATTCTAAATACCATACAGAATGATAATTTTTAACATTAATTATATACATATATATATTTATTTATTCATTTTTTATTTTGATTGTTCCGGTGGAAATAAGATGACTATACAGTATAACTGCTTGTAGTTATATCTTACAGTTTTCCTATGTGTCATATACAATATAATTTTTTTATCACTAGCCTATGCATCATTAATTCAAGGTCTGCAGCCGGTCTAATTAAAGGGACAGTCAACACCAGAATTTTTGTTGTTTAAAAAGAAAGATAATCCCTTTATTACTCATTCCCCAGTTTTGCATATCCAACACAGTTATAATAATACACGTTTTACCTCTGTAATTATCTTGTATCTAAGCCTGTGCTGACTGCCCCTTATTTCAGTTCTTTTGACAGACATGCAGTTTAGCCAATCAGTGCTCAGTCCTAGGTCACTTTACGTGCATGAGCTCAATGTTATCTATATGAAACATGTGAACTAATGCCCTCTAGTGGTCAAAATGTATTCAGATTAGAGGCAATCTTCAAGGTTTAATAAATTAGCATATGAACCTCCTAGGTTTAGCTTTCAACTAAGAATACCAAGAGAACAAAGCAAAATTGGTGATAAAAATAAATTGGGAAGTTGTTTAAAATTGCATGCCCTATTTAAATCATGAAAGTTTTTTTGGACTTGACTGTTTCTTTAATCGGCTGTAAGCAGTTGTTGCACAATACACATACTTTTTATTTTAATGGCTTGCATAATTGGTACAGTATACTTAGTTTCTCATTTCATAAGTTTTAGATGTGATTTTATTTTCATTGTATTGTTTAGACATGGTTTTCTGTTATGTGTATATAATAATTTGTGACAAGTGGTTTTAATATTAGCTCTATAGCTCTTAGGAGTATTTGTATATAAGCCCTGTATGGAGCTTATCCGAAGATGTTTGCAACGCGTTAATGACTTTTGCACTTTATGGGCTTCCATAGTCAGCACGAATGGAACTTACTAGCACCTCTTGGCGACATCACAGCTGAGCAGCTTAGCGTTTACCGGGTGTAAGTTACAGAAATCCTTAAAGTGCCATAAAACATGTTGAGATCTGTGCATATCCTAAAAGGGCTAATTAAGTAAAACATTGTTTGCATAAAAAAGTTAGTAACATAGCCAGGCTTTTAGCAACAGAAACACAGGAATTGTATTTCAACTGAGTTCACAGCAGCTTATTTGTTACTAGGCATGCTCCAGCAGATAATGAGTGTTAAAGTCTTGCATTCTACCAAAGCAAAGGTGGATATAGATATAGCAATAGAAGGAATTGTGTGTGTGGGGGGGAGTTAGAGCTGTACAATTCAGAAACTTAAAATAAAGGGTTAATGGTGAGGCACTGCAGTATAAATTTGCAGGTAAAGTAATTAAAGTACATATTATATTTTGTGTCACTTTAAAGGGACATAATACTCATATGCTAAATCACTTGAAACTGATGCAGTATAACTGTAAAAAGCTGACAGGAAAATATCACCTGAGCATCTCTATGTAAAAAGGAAGATATTTACCTCACAATTTCTTCAGGTCAGCAAAGCAAGCCCTGTGTAAAAGGTTATACTTCAGATGCTGTCCAGCTGCAGGTAAAAAAAAAAACCGGAAGAAATGAACTGCAGCCAATCAGCATCAACACTGCTAAGGTCATGAACTCTTTTACTGTGTTCTCAAGTGATTTTACTTAAATGGACATGAAACCCCAAATTTTTCTTTCATGATTCAGATAGAGAATACAATGTCAAGCAACTTTCCAATTTACTTCTATTATTTAATTTGCTTCTTTCTCTTGTTATCCTTTGCTGAAATGTTTATCTAGGAAAGTTCATGTGCAGCAGAGAACCTAGGTTCTAGCTGTTGATTGGTGGCTGCATATATAAACTGATTGGCTCACCCATGTGTTCATTTAGAAACCAGTAGTGCACTGCTGCTCCTTCAACAAATGATACCAAGAAAATAAAACAGATTAGATAATAGAAGTAAATTAGAAAGTTGTTTAAATTGTATTCTCTATCTGAATCATGAAAGAATTTTTTTGGGTTCCATGTCCCTTTAACTCTCATGAGATTTCATAGTAAATGTCCATAAACTGAATAGGGAAATTACAGGAGTGTGCACGAAGCTCACTCCCTTGCCTGTCCCAGGACAGACATACTGATTTGCTGCTTAAAGTCCTTTGATATGGGGTGTGAATACTTAGAACATTTTGAGGTAAAATATCTCTCTTTTTTTACATAGGAGATTGTTTTACGCTTCATGTTCATTTATATCTTTAGAGTATATCACATGAGCTATTCTATTTGTTATCAAATTGCACTTGAATTGGATGCGCTGGTCTTCCCTTGTTTTTTTAGATAATTCAAAACTGGTGTACCTGCTAATAGCTTGTGGACTATGTGAGTGCATGAAATGGAAGCACTTAAAGGGACAGTCAACACCAGAATTTTTGTTGTTTTAAAAGATAGATAATCCCTTTATTACCCATTCCCCAGTTTTGCATAACCAACACAGTTATATTAATATACTTTTTACCTCTGTGATTACATTGTATCTAAACATCTTCTGACAGCCCCCTGATCACATGACATTGTATTTATTATCTATTGACTTTTATTTTAGCCAATTAGTGCAGTGTCTGCCACAATTCACGGGCGTGCTCCCCTGCTGTGAAAAGCAAATACAAAAGCATGTGATTAGAGGCGGCCTTCAAGGGCTTAGCAATTATCATATGAGCCTTCCTAGGTCTAGCTTTCAACTAAGAATACCAAAAGAACAAACCAAAATTGGTGATTAAAGTAAATTGGAAAGTTGTTTAAAATTGCATTCCCTATTTAAAACATGAAAGTTTTTTTTTGGACTTAACTGTCCCTTTAAACCCACTTTACCGTACATAGTAGCTGCAGAAATGACTGCTTCTAGTAGAGAGCCCATCTAGTGCGGTGTACATCAGCAGAGGAATTGTGTGGAGTATACCGACGATCCAACAGGAGGAGGCTAAGGGACCAGTCCCCACCACACCTGTGGCTGGCTTGTGACTAACTCCTCACTGGGTATAACCGTGTCACTGCCCAATAATCCAATGCCCCCCTCCACCCCTTGAGTGCAAAAAACAGTTAAGAGATGAAACACCCTCATGTGTCCTCAACACTGCGACTCCCTAAAAACACATGTTTTTCAAACAAATGTTAGGTTAAGAAAGTGGCAAAAAGGGAGAGCGCTACAAACGTTAGCTAGTTGAGATCGGATACTTGTAGCAAGCTATATAGCTGTAATAGTAAATTTGATGTGAATAATTCAAAAAGTGACAACTAGTGCAAAAAAATACAAATAAAGATCACATCACATGACAGTGCCATGTTTTAAAGTAAGCTCTTAAGTACAACCCCCATTGTACTGATAATATTTGTCTATGAACATTTCACGTCTATATGCAGTAGTGTGACTGAAACAACTATTAGTTGTGCTGTCCACATACTTTTAGCCTTATAGTGTATCTGTCACAGTGGGTGGTATTAAGCAACTGATAGATCACTGATTGAGGCAGATCTGAGATCAAATATGTCCTTTTTCTTCACTTGCTATCAGGGTTGGGCAGAAAATGCCACACATCACGGACAGGCTGCTGAAATTATCAAATTCCTGCACTTCCTGGTTTAATTTTATTGGATAACTGCCTGCATCACTTCACTGCAGTTATTGTACATAACTGCAGTGAAGTGATGCAGGCAGTTACCAAATATATGAAAGATAATATTATTGTTTTATTATGTGCAGCAGGATATTTAAAAATACACAATTTTTCTTTCATCAGATGATTAGATTCCATAAGACATTGCATATGGGAATCAATGTGGAAATGTCACAGGCCTTCCAGGTGAAATGCAGATTTATCTGTCAGTCCCCTGGCTTAGTGATCTTTTTGTGATCCACAGCCCTCTTCAGGTGAAATGCAGATTTAGCTGCCCAATCCTAGGTTATAGAATGCTGTTCTTTGTGAGATTCTTGACACTGTGTTTGCACTGCCTTGTATGTGTTTGTCTACTGGAAGCAGTCGTTTGCACACACCTGAAGTAAGTACAGTGGACAAAGGTGCTGACAGGTAAGTACAATGCACCTTCATAGCCCACAGGCTATTAGAAGTAACATGTACATGATTCAGATAGTTTGGGGACATATACAGCACACAAAATCTATAGCAGTTTAAAGGCACTTTAAAAACTTTGGTTAAAATGAGGTTACCGTCTCTTTAAATTTAGCACAACCAGCTTTAGCGCACTCTGAATACTTTAATACAGCCTTATTTACTCAACCTGCATTAAAATCCAGGCTTAGCGCTCATTGGCAGTGCAGGAGTGCTAAGAGTTAACCTTTTTGTCACTTTTTTAGTGCGCCTTCCTGTCTATTTCTTTTCCTGTAGTGCTGTAACCATCTCGGCATATTGCAAGAAACTCTCAGGACCGGTATCAGCTTTTCTGAAATTGGGGGATAAATTATTTAACCCTTTGTTTGATGTGGTTTATTTTTACTAGTCTTTACTGTTTTGGTATAGTTATTTTCAGTATTACTCAGTATTTTCAAACCTGTTCTCAGGCCTCCCTAACAGGCCACATTTTGAGAATATCTGAACTGTAGCACAGGTGAAATAATCAGCTGATTAGTAAACCAAGTTATTTTACCTGCTCTCATTCAAGGTAATCCTGAAAACTGACCTGTTGAGGAGGCCTGATGACAGGTTTTTAAACCAGTGCTTTAGAGGGTTTATTTAGTCAGCTGATCCTTTGAAAGAGCCACCGATAATGTAACCCCCTTCTAACTTGTGTTTGCTTTGTAAGGATTTTCAGGTGTGTACCTCATGTTCTGAGTCTCCAGCACTGCCCTTATATCAGAGTGTTCAGGGGCCGATGGTCCACCACAGTTACACCCAGGGGGATATTCAGAAAGTTAAGGAATATAATCACTTAAAGGGACACTGAACCCAAATTTTTTCTTTTGTGATTCAGATAGAACAAAGCAGTGTTTTAAAACACTGACATTTTTTTAAGGCAGCATCCAAGCAGCCTTCTACTTTTCCTGTGCCGGATTAAGTTTCTGATCACATTCCAAAGGAATAAAATAAGCCAGCTGTTCCTTTAGTTTAGTCTGCAAAGTTCAAAACTTTGTTTCTTCTGCATAGATAGTGGTTTTGGGAAACTATTCCTCAGGTAGATGCAGCTATATCCACTCTTGCCAGGCAGACTACAAATCCTTTGGAGGATAGCACCTCTTTTAATGACTACTTGGATGGAAAGTTTGAAGGCTTTCAAATGTCCTCCAAGCTTGCAATCTTCATGTTTAGGCCTGCTGGCAATGCTGCCTACATATCTGCAATTACTTTGGTCTGTTGTGAATACCTTTTCAGAACTAATTTCTGGGGAATCTACTCTTGAAGAGATCTAGGATTACTTGAAGCTCCTAAGAACTGCAAACAGCTTTATTTGTGATGCAGCAGAAGAAATAATTCACATTAATGCAGAGTGCTGCTTTTGGCTCGTCTTGGTCAACTGACATGGTCTCTAAACACATGATATTATCTCTTCCCTTTTAGGGTAAAATCTTGTTTGGGTCAGGACTGTATGGTATTCTTGCCACAGTCACTGGGGCATTGTAGCCTCAGGATAAAAAGCCTAAGGTTATACTTAAATCCGCAAGCAAACAGATTCTTCCTCTGCCCAGAGAACAGGTTTCCCCAACATCCTCTGCTTTGAGCATGGTCTGAGTGACTTCCTCTGGAATATTCTTGCAGAAGATGTGACAACTACTAGTTGCAACTTCTGGGGATTGGGATGCAGAAAAGTTACTTGATGTAGATCTTCTGAAAAAAACATAATTTATGCTTACCTGATAAATTTATTTCTCTTGTAGTGTGTTCAGTCCACGGGTCATCCATTACTTATCGGATATATTCTCCTCCCCAACAGGAAGTTGCAAGAGGATCACCCAAGCAGAGCTGCTATATAACTCCTCCCCTCACATGTCATATCCAGTCATTCGACCGAAACAAGACGAGAAAGGAAAAACTATAAGGTGCAGTGGTGACTGGAGTTTTAATTAAAATTTAGAACTGCCTCAAAAAAGACAGGGCGGGCCGTGGACTGAACACACTACAAGAGAAATAAATTTATCAGGTAAGCATAAATTATGTTTTCTCTTGTTAAGTGTGTTCAGTCCACGGGTCATCCATTACTTATGGGATACCAATACCAAAGCTAAAGTACACGGATGATGGGAGGGACAAGGCAGGAACATTAAACAGAAGGAACCACTGCCTGTAGAACCTTTCTCCCAAAACCAGCCTCCGAAAAAGCAAAAAAGTGTCAAATTTGTAAAATTTTGAAAAGGTATGAAGTGAAGACCAAGTTGCAGCCTTGCAAATCTGTTCAAGGGAGGCCTCATTCTTAAAGGCCCAGGTGGAAGCCACAGCTCTAGTGGAATGAGCTGTAATTTTTACAGGAGGCTGCTGTCCAGCAGTCTCATAGGCTAAACGTATTATGCTACGAAGCCAAAAAGAGAGAGAGGTGGCCGAAGCCTTTTGACCTCTCCTCTGACCAGAATAAATGACAAACAGAGAAGAAGTTTGCCGAAAATCTTTAGTTGCCTGTAAGTAGAACTTCAGGGCACGGACTACGTCCAGATTATGCAAAAGACGTTCCTTCTTCGAAGAAGGATTAGGACACAATGAAGGAACAACAATCTCTTGATTGGTATTCCTGTTAGAAACAACCTTAGGTAAAAACCCAGGTTTAGTACGCAGAACTACCTTGTCCGAATGAAAAATCAGATAAGGAGAATCGCAATGTAAGGCAGATAACTCAGAGACTCTTCGAGCTGAGGAAATAGCCATCAAAAACAGAACTTTCCAAGATAAAAGTTTAATATCAATGGAATGAAGGGGTTCAAACGGAACACCCTGAAGAACTTTAAGAACCAAGTTTAAGCTCCACGGAGGAGCAACAATTTTAAACACAGGCTTAATCCTAGCCAAAGCCTGACAAAAAGCCTGGACGTCTGGATTCTCTGCCAGACGTTTGTGTAAAAGAATAGACAGAGCAGAAATCTGTCCCTTTAACGAACTAGCGGATAAACCCTTTTCTAAACCTTCTTGTAGAAAAGCCAATATCCTAGGAATCCTAACCTTACTCCATGAGTAACTCTTGGATTCACACCAATATAAATATTTATGCCATATCTTATGGTAAATTTTTCTGGTAACAGGTTTCCGAGCCTGTATTAACGTATCAATAACCGACTCTGAAAAACCACGCTTTGATAGAATCAAGCGTTCAATCTCCATGCAGTCAGCCTCAGAGAAATTAGGCTTGGATGGTTGAAAGGACCCTGAATTAGAAGGTCCTGCCTCAGAGGCAGAGACCATGGTGGACAGGACGACATGTCCACTAGGTCTGCATACCAGGTCCTGCGTGGCCACGCAGGCGCTATCAGAATCACTGATGCTCTCTCCTGTTTGATCCTGGCATTCAGTCGAGGTAGCAACGGAAATGGTGGAAACACATAAGCCATGTTGAAAACCCAAGGGGCTGCTAGTGCATCTACCAGCACCGCTCCCGGGTCCCTGGACCTGGATCCGTAACAAGGAAGCTTGGCGTTCTGGCGAGATGCCATGAGATCCAGCTCCGGTTCGCCCCAACGAAGAATCAGTTGAGAAAACACCTCCAGGTGAAGTTCCCACTCCACCGGATGAAAAGTCTGGCGACTTAGAAAGTCCGCCTCCCAGTTCTCCACGCCTGGGATGTAGATCGCTGACAGGTGACAAGAGTGCCACTCTGCCCAGCGAATTATCTTCGAGACTTCCAACATCGCTAGGGAACTCCTGGTTCCCCCTTGATGATTGATGTAAGCCACAGTCGTGATGTTGTCCGACTGAAATCTGATGAACCTCAGTGTTGCTAACTGAGGCCAAGCTAGAAGAGCATTGAATATTGCTCTTAATTCCAGAATGTTTATTGGGAGGAGTTTCTCCTCCTGAGTCCACGATCCCTGAGCCTTCAGGGAGTTCCAGACTGCACCCCAGCCAAGTAGGCTGGCATCTGTTGTTACAATCGTCCAATCTGGTCTGCGGAAAGTCATTCCTTTGGACAGATGAACCCGCGACAACCACCAAAGAAGAGAATCTCTGGTCTCCTGGTCCAGACTTAGTAAAGGGGACAGATCTGAGTAATCCCCATTCCACTGACTTAGCATGCATAGTTGCAGCGGTCTGAGATGTAGGCGCGCAAATGGCACTATGTCCATTGCCGCGATCATTAAGCCGATTACTTCCATGCACTGAGCTACTGATGTGCACTGAGCTACTGATGGGCTTGGAATGGAATGAAGGACACGGCAAGCATTTAGGATTTTTGATAACCTGGACTCCGTCAGGTAAATCTTCATCTCTACAGAATCTATAAGAGTCCCTAGAAAGGGAACCCTTGTGAGTGGGAACAGAGAACTCTTTTCCATGTTCACTTTCCACCCATGCGACCTCAGAAATGCTAGAACTATCTCTGTATGAGACTTTGCATTTTGAAAAGTTGACGCTTGTATCAGGATGTCGTCCAGGTACGGATCCACCGCTATGCCTCACGGTCTTAGTACCGCCAGAAGCGAGCCCAGAACCTTTGTAAAAATTCTCGGGGCCGTAGCCAACCCGAAGGGAAGAGCTACAAACTGGTAATGCCTGTCTAGAAAGGCAAACCTTAGCTACCGATAATGATCCTTGTGAATCGGTATGTGAAGGTAGGCATCCTTTAAGTCCACTGTGGTCATATACTGACCCTCCTGGATCATGGGTAGGATGGTTCGAATAGTTTCCATTTTGAACGATGGAACTTTTAGGAATTTGTTTAAGATCTTCAGGTCCAAGATTGGCCTGAAGGTTCCCTCTTTTTTGGGAACCACAAACAGATTTGAGTAAAAACCTTGCCCTTGTTCCGTCCGCGGAACCGGGTGGATCACTCCCATTACTAAGAGGTCTTGTACACATCGTAGAAATGCCTCTTTCTTTATTAGGTTTGTTGATAACCTTGACAGATGAAATCTCCCTTGTGGAGGAGAAGTTTTGAAGTCCAGAAGGTATCCCAGGGATATGATCTCCAACGCCCAGGGATCCTGGACATCTCTTGCCCAGGCCTGGGCGAAGAGAGAAAGTCTGCCCCCCACTAGATCCGTTTCCAGATAGGGGGCCCTCTCTTCATGCTGTCTTAGGGGCAGAAGTAGGTTTTCTGGCCTGCTTGCCCTTGTTCCAGGACTGGTTGCCTTTCCAACCCTGTCTGTAACGAGTAGCAGTCCCTTCCTGTTTTGGAGCGGAGGAAGTTGATGCTGCTCCTGCCTTGAAATTACGAAAGGCACGAAAATTAGACTGTTTGGCCTTTGATTTGGCCCTGTCCTGAGGAAAAGTGTAACCCTTACCTCCAGTAATGTCAGCAATAATTTCTTTCAAGCCGGGCCCGAATAAGGTTTGCCCTTTGAAAGGAATATTAAGCAATTTAGATTTAGAAGTTACATCTGCTGACCAGGATTTAAGCCATAGCGCTCTGCGCGCCTGGATGGCGAATCCGGAGTTCTTAGCCGTTAATTTGGTTAAATGCACAACGGCATCCGAAACAAATGCATTAGCTAGCTTAAGGGCTTTAAGCCTGTTCATAATCTCATCCAATGGTGCTGTGCGAATAGCCTCTTCCAGAGACTCAAACCAGAATGCCGCTGCAGCAGTGACGGGCGCAATGCATGCAAAGGGGCTGTAATATAAAACCTTGTTGAACAAACATTTTCTTAAGGTAACCTTCTAATTTTTTATCCATTGGATCTGAGAAAGCACAACTATCCTCCACCGGGATAGTGGTACGCTTGGCTAAAGTAGAAACTGCTCCCTCCACCTTAGGGACCGTCTGCCATAAGTCTTGTGTGGTGGCGTCTAATGGGAACATTTTTCTAAATATCGGAGGAGGGGAAAAGGGCACACCGGGTCTATCCCACTCCTTGCTAATTATCTCTGTAAGCCTTTTAGGTATAGGAAAAACGTCAGTACACACCGGTACCGCATAGTATTTATCCAGCCTACATAATTTCTCTGGGATTGCAACCGTGTCGCAATCGTTCAGAGCCGCTAACACCTCCCCTAGCAATACACGGAGGTTCTCAAGCTTAAATTTAAAATTTGAAATTTCTGAATCCGGTCTCCCCGGATCAGATCCGTCACCCACAGAATGAAGCTCTCCGTCCTCATGTTCTGCAAATTGTGACGCAGTATCGGACATGGCTCTCGTGTCATCGGCGCGCTCTGTTCTAAACCCAGAGCTATCGCGCTTGCCTCTTAACTCAGGCAAATTAGATAATACTTCTTTCATAACATTAGCCATATCATGCAAAGTGATTTGTAAGGGCCTTGATGTACTTGGCGCCACAATCTCATGCACCTCCTGAGCGGGTGGCGAAGGTACTGACACGTGAGGAGAGTTAGGCGGCATAACTTCCCCCTCGTTGTCTGGTGATAATTTCTTTACCGGTAAAGACTGACTTTTATTTAAAGTAACATCAATACAATTGGTACACATATTTCTATTGGGCTCCACATTGGCTTTTAAGCATAATGAACAAGCAGATTCATCTGTATTAGACATGTTTAAACAGACTAGCAATGAAGGCTAGCAAGCTTGAAAAAAATCTTTCAATAAATTTACAAGCAATAGAAAAAACGCTGCAGCGCTTTTAAAAACAGAAAAAAACTGTCAGTTGAAATAACAATGAACTAATTCAGTTATAGCCAACAATTTTAACAGTAAATGTATGAATTTAGCAGAGGATTGCCCCCACTAGCAAACGGATGATTAACCCCTCAATACCCAAAAACGGATAATCAATTTAAGATTGAACGCTTTTATCACAGTCAAACACACTGTCACATGTCTGCTGTGACTGATTACCTCCCTCAAAAATGAATTTTGAAGACCCCTGCGCCCTCTGGAGACGTCCTGGATCAAGGAGGAAGAAGCAGGAAGACTGTGCAAGAATTTTAACTGCGCAACAAGGCGCTAAAAAAGGTCCCTCCCACTCATATTACAACAGTGGGAGACCTGTTACAACGGTTTCTATGCAGAAATATACGTTAGCCATATGGAAAAAAATCATGCCCAAAAAGATTTATCACCAAAGTACCTCACAAAACGAATAACATGCCAGCAAACGTTTTTAAAAAAACAACTTTCCAGTGTTATGCAAAGTTATCACTAAGCCTGCTACCAGTCGCTTCTACTGCAGTTAAGGCTCATACATTTATTTCAGTATTAACAGTATTTTCTCAGTCAAATTCTAGTCCCTAGAAAATAACTCAACTGCGCATACATTTATCAGCCTGATACCAGTCGCTACTAGAAGAAATTAATTTATCAGGTAAGCATAAATGTACTTTTCTTCTATAAGGTATGACGAGTCCACAGATTCATCCTTTACTTGTGGGATACAATACCAAAGCTACAGGACACGGATGAACGGGAGGGACAAGACAGATGGTTAAACAGAAGGCACCACTGCTTGAAGAACTTTTCTCCCAAAAATAGCCTCCGAAGAAGCAAAAGTATCAAATTTGTAAAATTTGGAAAAGGTATGAATCGAAGACCAAGTCGCAGCCTTACAAATCTGTTCAACAGAAGCATCATTTTTAAAAGCCCATGTGGAAGCCACCGCTCTAGTAGAGTGAGCTGTAATACTTTCAGGAGGCTGCTGTCCAGCAGTCTCGTATGCCAAACGGATGATGCTTTTCAGCCAAAAAGAAAGAGAGGTAGCCGTAGCTTTTTGACCTCTACGTTTTCCAGAATAGACAACAAACAAAGAAGATGTTTGACGGAAATCTTTGGTTGCTTGCAAGTAAAACTTCAAAGCACGAACCACGTCCAAGTTGTGCAACAGACGCTCCTGCTTAGAGGAAGGATTAGGACCCAGAGAAGGAACAACAATTTCCTGATTGATATTCCTATTAGTAACAACCTTAGGAAGGAATCCAGGTTTGGTACGCAAAACCACCTTATCAGCATGGAAAACAAGATAAGGCGAGTCGCATTGCAATGCAGATAGTTCAGAAACTCTTTGAGCTGAAGAGATAGCAACTAAAAACAGAACTTTCGAAGATAGAAGCTTAATATCTATGGAATGCATAGGTTCAAACGGAACGCCTTGAAGAACTTTAAGAACTAAATTCAAACTCCATGGCGGAGCAACAGGTTTAAACACAGGCTTGATTCTAACTAAAGCCTGACAGAACGACTGAACGTCTGGAACATCTGCCAGACGCTTGTGCAGTAAAATTGATAAAGCAGATATCTGTCCCTTTAAGGAACTAGCTGATAGCCCCTTCTCCAATCCTTCTTGGAGAAAGGACAAAATCCTAGGAATCCTGATCTTACTCCATGAGTAGCCTTTGGATTCGCACCAATAAAGATATTTACGCCATATCTTATGATAACTTTTCCTGGTGACAGGCTTTCGAGCCTTAATCAAGGTATCTATGACCGACTCAGAGAAACCCCGCTTGGATAAAATCAAGCGTTCAATCTCCAAGCAGTCAGCCGCAGAGAAACTAGATTTTGATGCTGGAATGGACCTTGAATCAGAAGGTCCTGTCTCAGTAGCAGTGTCCATGGTGGAAGAGATGACATGTCCACCAGGTCTGCATACCAAGTCCTGCGTGGCCACGCAGGTGCTATCAAAATCACCAAAGCTCTCTCCTGTTTGATTCTGGCAATCAAACGAGGAAGGAGAGGAAATGGTGGAAACACATAAGCCAGGTTGAACGACCAGGGTACTGCTAGAGCATCTATCAGTACTGCCTGAGGATCCCTTGACCTGGACCCGTAACAAGGAAGTTTGGCGTTCTGACGAGACGCCATCAGATCCAATTCTGGTGTGCCCCATTGCTGAATCAATTGTGCAAACACCTCCGGAAGGAGTTCCCACTCCCCCGGATGAAAAGTCTGACGACTTAGAAAATCCGCTTCCCAGTTCTCCACTCCTGGGATATAGATTGCTGATAGATGGCAAGAGTGAGTCTCTGCCCATCAAATTATTTTGGTAACCTCTATCATAGCTAGAGAACTCTTTGTTTCCCCCCTAATGATTGATATATGCTACAGTCGTAATATTGTCCGACTGGAACCTTATGAATCTGGCCGAAGCCAGTTGAGGCTACGCCTGAAGCGCGTTGAATATCGCTCTCAGTTCTAGAATATTTATCGGGAGGAGAGCCTCCTCCTGAGTCCACAAACCCTGTGCTTTCAGGGAATTCCAGACTGCCCCCCAGCCCAATAGGCTGGCGTCTGTCGTCACTATGACCCATGCTGGCCTGCGGAAACACATTCCCTGGGACAGATGATCATGTGACAACTAACAAAGAAGAGAGTCTGGTCTCTTGATCCAGATTTATCTGAGGAGATAAATCTGCACAATCCCCATTCCACTGCTTGAGCATGCATAGTTGCAGTGGTCTGAGATGCAAGCGAGCAAACTGAACTATGTCCATTGCCGCTACCATTAGTCCGATTACCTCCATACACTTAGCCACTGACGGCTGAGGAATGGAATGAAGAGCTAGGCAGGTGGTTAAAATCTTTGATTTCCTGACCTCCGTCAGAAAAATTTTCATGTCCACCGAATCTATCAGAGTTCCCAGGAATGGAACTCTTGTGAGAGGGATAAATGAACTCTTTTTTACATTCACCTTCCACCCGTGAGATCGACGCCTGAATGAAGATATCATCCAGATAAGGTGCCACTGCTATGTCCCGCGGCCTTCGAACCGCCAGAAGGGACCCTAGCACCTTTGTGAAAATTCTGGGAGCTGTGGCCAACCCGAAGAGAAGAGCCACAAACTGGTAATGCTTGTCCAGAAAGGCGAACCTGAGGAACTGGTGATGATCTTTGTGGATAGGGATGTGTAGATACGCATCCTTTAAGTCCACAGTGGTCATATATTGACCCTCCTGGATCATTGGTAAAATAGTCCGAATGGTCTCCATCTTGAAAGATGGGACTCTGAGGAATTTTTTTAGGATCTTGAGATCTAAAATTGGTCTGAAGGTTCCCTCTTGTTTGGGAACCACAAACAGATTGGAGTAAAACCCGTGCCCCTGTTCTGCTTTTGGAACTGGGCGGATCACTCCCATGGTATATAGGTCTTCTACACAGGGTAAGAACGCCTCTCTTTTTGTCTGTTTTGCAGACAATTGAGAAAGATGGAATCTCCCCCTTGGAGGAGAATCTTTGAAATCTAGAAGATACCCCTGGGTTACGATTTCTAAAGCCCAGGAGTCCTGAACGTCTCTTGCCCAAGCCTGAGCAAAGAGAGAAAGTCTGCCCCCTACTAGATCCGGTCCTGGATCGGGGGCCACCCCTTCATGCTGTCTTGGAGGCAGCAGCTGCCTTCTTACCTTTGTTCCAAGTCTGGTTAGGTCTTCAGACTGACTTGGATTGAGCAAAATTCCCCTCTGGTTTTGCAGCAGGGGAAGAGGAAGAGGGACCACCTTTGAAGTTTTGAAAGGAACGAAAATGACTTTGTTTGGTCCTCATCTTATTTGTCTTATCCTGAGGAAGGGCATGACCTTTTCCTCCAGTGATGTCTGAAATGATCTCTTTCAGTTCAGGCCCGAATAGGGTCTTACCTTTGAAAGGGATGGCTAAAAGCTTAGATTTTGATGATACGTCAGCAGACCAGCACTTAAGCCATAACGCTCTACGCACTAAAATGGCAAAACCTGAATTCTTTGCCGCTAATTTAGCCAGTTGAAAAGCGACATCTGTAATGAAAGAATTAGCTAGCTTGAGAGCCCTAATTCTATCCAGAATATCATCTAATGGGGTCTCAACCTGAAGAGCCTCCTCCAGAGCCTCGAACCAAAAAGCAGCTGCAGTAGTTACAGGAACAATGCACGCTATAGGCTGGAGAAGAAAACCTTGATGAACAAATATTTTCTTTAGGAGACCCTCTAATTTTTTATCCATAGGATCTTTGAAAGCACAACTGTCCTCAATAGGTATAGTTGTACGCTTAGCCAGGGTAGAAATAGCTCCCTCCACCTTAGGGACCTTCTGCCACGAGTCCCGCTCGGTGTCTGATATGGGAAACATTTTCTTAAAAATAGGAGGGGGAGCGAACGGAATACCTGGTCTATCCCACTCCTTAGCAACAATGTCCGAAATCCTCTTAGGGACCGGAAAAACATCAGTGTAGGCAGGAACCTCTAGAAATCTGTCCATTTTACACAATTTCTCTGGAACTACAATTGGGTCACAATCATCCAGAGTCGCTAAAACCTCCCTGAGCAACAAGCGGAGGTGTTCTAGCTTAAATTTAAAAGCCGTCATATCTGAGTCTGTCTGAGGGAACATCTTTCCTGAATCAGAAATCTCTCCCTCAGACAGCAAATCCCTCACCCCCAACTCAGAACATTGTGAGGGTACATCGGATATGGCTAATAAAGCGTCAGAGGGCTCAGCCTTTGTTCTCACGCCAGACCTACTGCGCTTCCCCTGCAACCCAGGCAGCTTAGATAAAACCTCTGTGAGGGTAGTATTCATAACTGCGGCCATATCTTGCAGGGTGAAAGAATTAGACGCACTAGAAGTACTTGGCGTCGCTTGTGCGGGCGTTAATGGTTGTGACACTTGGGGAGAATTATGGCATAACCTGATTCCCTTCTGACTGAGAATCATCCTGCGACATACTTTTAGTAGCTAAAATATGTTCTTTTCAATTTATTGACCTTTCAGTGCATGAGGGACACATTCACATTGTGGGGGTTCCACAATGGCTTCTAAACATATTGAACAATGACTTTCCTCAATGTCAGACATGTTGAACAGGCTAGTAATGACTACAAACAAGCTTGAAAACACTTTATTTAGTGAAAAAATAACAATCTTAAAAAACGGTACTGCGCCTTTAAGAGAAAAAAAGCATACATGTTCTGCAAAACTGCTTTAAAATACCCCAAACTTTCCAAATTTTTGACAGCAGACTCAATTTGTGTAGTTAAATTTGCCCCACAAGAAAATAAAACATTTAACCCCTTAATGTGCAAACCGGATTGAAATAAAGCCTAAATCTGGAAAAAAACACCCCCAGCACAGGTATAGTAAAAATGGGGTTAAAGCTTCGATTTGGCCCAAAACTTCCACAAGGGCCCTCAGGAGTTGGAGCTTGCTGCGGGAAAACTGCGCATCTGAGGCGCGAAAATAGGCCCCACCCATCTCACTCGATGTCTCTACAGCCTCAATAAACCGCACCAGAGCGGTTTTAAACTAGCCACGTGGGTTCTGAGACCCAAAAATTAAGCCAAGTGTACCCTCAATAAAGTTGCCACAAAAAAAAACGTTATTGCCCACAAAACGTTAACAGCACTCCCAGTTCCTAAAATGTTTGCCCACAAACATTCAAAAACCAGTGTCAAACATTTTTTAATTAGCCCCTTATGCAAGCTTAGTAATGCCCTTCTATAGCTCTTAGGATTACTGCTTACCCTTACCCTCATGAAGATACTATCAGCCTTTCTGAAATACACAGTCTCTCCAGAAAAAATGACTGAACATGCTCATTGCTATATAGCATAACCTCACTGCTATATAGCATGAAAACGTTCCTCACACTTGAGTTTCTTGTACCCCTCAGCCTCTGTGGGAACTGTACTGGATCTTAGTGACAAATGCTAAGATCATTATCCTCCAGGCAGAAGTCTTCATCCATCTGCTGCCTGAGAGTAAATAGTACACACCGGTACCATTTAAAACAAAAAACTCTTGCTTGAAGAAATTAAAAACTAATATTTTATCACCTCTTTCACTTTACCCTTCCTAGTACTTAGAGTAGGCAAAGAGAATGACTGGGGGGTGGAGCTAAGGGAGGAGCTATATAGACAGCTCTGCTGTGGCGCTCTTTGCCACTTCCTGTTAGCAGGAGGATAATATCCCACAAGTAAAGGATGAATACGTGGACTCGTCGTACCTTATAGAAGAAAACAGGAGTTCTCAATGGAAATTGTAATGCTAATCTTTTGAGTAGAAGAAACAAGGGTCTTCGGGACCAATATCATGTGCTTCTTTCTGAAATTTCAAAATGTTTACAATTTAATGAAACATATAAATCATTTTTAAATACTACTTCTTCAATAGTATATAAACTCTCAAACACTTTGCTGCTTGAAAGGGGCAGACTGAGGAACTTGTTTGTTTGTCTCAAGCAATTGTATATTTCCCTGGCATTCCCTACTATTTAAGCAACTGTTATATGATAGACATTAACTGATGCCTGCTGGAAAAAATCTGCCTGGATCTTTTGAAAAGCCAGGGAGAGGAACTGCTGTAAAATAATTAATGTATCACAGTCCAAGAGAAGATCAAGATGGTCTCTTGTTGCAATATGAAACTTCATGTTCCTTCTTGATGTTTAATATGAGACAGCTGTCCCTTACATAATGTGGTGGACGTGCTTTAGTGACAATGTGGCACCACTCATATCAAACATGGAATCTGTGTGGTCATACAGACCTTGACATACTGTTCCCAACTGTAGGAGCTTGATTCTTTTAACTAAATGAATCCAGTCACTGTGCGATACCAGGAGGTTCCTTTTTTTCTACTATGGCTACAAATATAGAATAGGGGTGGAATAATCTACCCAACCAAAACAAAGATATGAAAGAGTGAACAACACACACATTGTGCAGATGTCCATAATAATCCTTATATAACAGACAACATTAAAACAGAATTTATGTTTACCTGATAAATTACTTTCTCCAACGGTGTGTCCGGTCCACGGCGTCATCCTTACTTGTGGGATATTCTCTTCCCCAACAGGAAATGGCAAAGAGCCCAGCAAAGCTGGTCACATGATCCCTCCTAGGCTCCGCCTACCCCAGTCATTCGACCGACGTTAAGGAGGAATATTTGCATAGGAGAAACCATATGGTACCGTGGTGACTGTAGTTAAAGAAAATAAATTATCAGACCTGATTAAAAAAACCAGGGCGGGCCGTGGACCGGACACACCGTTGGAGAAAGTAATTTATCAGGTAAACATAAATTCTGTTTTCTCCAACATAGGTGTGTCCGGTCCACGGCGTCATCCTTACTTGTGGGAACCAATACCAAAGCTTTAGGACACGGATGAAGGGAGGGAGCAAATCAGGTCACCTAAATGGAAGGCACCACGGCTTGCAAAACCTTTCTCCCAAAAATAGCCTCAGAAGAAGCAAAAGTATCAAACTTGTAAAATTTGGTAAAAGTGTGCAGTGAAGACCAAGTCGCTGCCTTACATATCTGATCAACAGAAGCCTCGTTCTTGAAGGCCCATGTGGAAGCCACAGCCCTAGTGGAATGAGCTGTGATTCTTTCGGGAGGCTGCCGTCCGGCAGTCTCGTAAGCCAATCTGATGATGCTTTTAATCCAAAAAGAGAGAGAGGTAGAAGTTGCTTTTTGACCTCTCCTTTTACCGGAATAAACAACAAACAAGGAAGATGTTTGTCTAAAATCCTTTGTAGCATCTAAATAGAATTTTAGAGCGCGAACAACATCCAAATTGTGCAACAAACGTTCCTTCTTTGAAACTGGTTTCGGACACAGAGAAGGTACGATAATCTCCTGGTTAATGTTTTTGTTAGAAACAACTTTTGGAAGAAAACCAGGTTTAGTACGTAAAACCACCTTATCTGCATGGAACACCAGATAAGGAGGAGAACACTGCAGAGCAGATAATTCTGAAACTCTTCTAGCAGAAGAAATTGCAACTAAAAACAAAACTTTCCAAGATAATAACTTAATATCAACGGAATGCAAGGGTTCAAACGGAACCCCCTGAAGAACTGAAAGAACTAAATTGAGACTCCAAGGAGGAGTCAAAGGTTTGTAAACAGGCTTAATTCTAACCAGAGCCTGAACAAAGGCTTGAACATCTGGCACAGCGGCCAGCTTTTTGTGAAGTAACACAGACAAGGCAGAAATCTGTCCCTTCAGGGAACTTGCAGATAATCCTTTTTCCAATCCTTCTTGAAGGAAGGATAGAATCCTAGGAATCTTAACCTTGTCCCAAGGGAATCCTTTAGATTCACACCAACAGATATATTTTTTCCAAATTTTGTGGTAAATCTTTCTAGTTACAGGCTTTCTGGCCTGAACAAGAGTATCGATAACAGAATCTGAGAATCCTCGCTTCGATAAGATCAAGCGTTCAATCTCCAAGCAGTCAGCTGGAGTGAAACCAGATTCGGATGTTCGAACGGACCCTGAACAAGAAGGTCTCGTCTCAAAGGTAGCTTCCAAGGAGGAGCCGATGACATATTCACCAGATCTGCATACCAAGTCCTGCGTGGCCACGCAGGAGCTATCAAGATCACCGACGCCCTCTCCTGATTGATCCTGGCTACCAGCCTGGGGATGAGAGGAAACGGCGGGAACACATAAGCTAGTTTGAAGGTCCAAGGTGCTACTAGTGCATCCACTAGAGCCGCCTTGGGATCCCTGGATCTGGACCCGTAGCAAGGAACTTTGAAGTTCTGACGAGAGGCCATCAGATCCATGTCTGGAATGCCCCACAGCTGAGTGACTTGGGCAAAGATTTCCGGATGGAGTTCCCACTCCCCCGGATGCAATGTCTGACGACTCAGAAAATCCGCTTCCCAATTTTCCACTCCTGTGATGTGGATAGCAGACAGGTGGCAGGAGTGAGACTCCGCCCATAGAATGATTTTGGTCACTTCTTCCATCGCCAGGGAACTCCTTGTTCCCCCCTGATGGTTGATGTACGCAACAGTTGTCATGTTGTCTGATTGAAACCGTATGAACTTGGCCCTCGCTAGCTGAGGCCAAGCCTTGAGAGCATTGAATATCGCTCTCAGTTCCAGAATATTTATCGGTAGAAGAGATTCTTCCCGAGACCAAAGACCCTGAGCTTTCAGGGATCCCCAGACCGCGCCCCAGCCCATCAGACTGGCGTCGGTCGTGACAATGACCCACTCTGGTCTGCGGAATGTCATCCCTCGTGACAGGTTGTCCAGGGACAGCCACCAACGGAGTGAGTCTCTGGTCCTCTGATTTACTTGTATCTTCGGAGACAAGTCTGTATAGTCCCCATTCCACTGACTGAGCATGCACAGTTGTAATGGTCTTAGATGAATGCGTGCAAAAGGAACTATGTCCATTGCCGCTACCATCAACCCGATCACTTCCATGCACTGAGCTATGGAAGGAAGAGGAACGGAATGAAGTATCCGACAAGAGTCTAGAAGTTTTGTTTTTCTGGCCTCTGTCAGAAAAATCCTCATTTCTAAGGAGTCTATTATTGTTCCCAAGAAGGGAACCCTTGTTGACGGAGATAGAGAACTCTTTTCCACGTTCACTTTCCATCCGTGAGATCTGAGAAAGGCCAGGACAATGTCCGTGTGAGCCTTTGCTTGAGGAAGGGACGACGCTTGAATCAGAATGTCGTCCAAGTAAGGTACTACAGCAATGCCCCTTGGTCTTAGCACAGCTAGAAGGGACCCTAGTACCTTTGTGAAAATCCTTGGAGCAGTGGCTAATCCGAAAGGAAGCGCCACGAACTGGTAATGTTTGTCCAGGAATGCGAACCTCAGGAACCGATGATGTTCCTTGTGGATAGGAATATGTAGATACGCATCCTTTAAATCCACCGTGGTCATGAATTGACCTTCCTGGATGGAAGGAAGAATAGTTCGAATGGTTTCCATCTTGAACGATGGAACCTTGAGAAACTTGTTTAAGATCTTGAGATCTAAGATTGGTCTGAACGTTCCCTCTTTTTTGGGAACTATAAACAGATTGGAGTAGAACCCCATCCCTTGTTCTCTTAATGGAACGGGATGAATCACTCCCATTTTTAACAGGTCTTCTACACAATGTAAGAATGCCTGTCTTTTTATGTGGTCTGAAGACAACTGAGACCTGTGGAACCTCCCCCTTGGGGGAAGTCCCTTGAATTCCAGAAGATAACCTTGGGAGACTATTTCTAGCGCCCAAGGATCCAGAACATCTCTTGCCCAAGCCTGAGCGAAGAGAGAGAGTCTGCCCCCCACCAGATCCGGTCCCGGATCGGGGGCCAACATTTCATGCTGTCTTGGTAGCAGTGGCAGGTTTCTTGGCCTGCTTTCCCTTGTTCCAGCCTTGCATTGGTCTCCAAGCTGGCTTGGCTTGAGAAGTATTACCCTCTTGCTTAGAGGACGTAGCACTTTGGGCTGGTCCGTTTCTACGAAAGGGACGAAAATTAGGTTTATTTTTTGCCTTGAAAGGCCGATCCTGAGGAAGGGCGTGGCCCTTACCCCCAGTGATATCCGAGATAATCTCTTTCAAGTCAGGGCCAAACAGCGTTTTCCCCTTGAAAGGAATGTTAAGTAGCTTGTTCTTGGAAGACGCATCAGCCGACCAAGATTTCAACCAAAGCGCTCTGCGCGCCACAATAGCAAACCCAGAATTCTTAGCCGCTAACCTAGCCAATTGCAAAGTGGCGTCTAGGGTGAAAGAATTAGCCAATTTGAGAGCATTGATTCTGTCCATAATCTCCTCATAAGGAGGAGAATCACTGTCGACCGCCTTTATCAGCTCATCGAACCAGAAACATGCGGCTGTAGCGACAGGGACAATGCATGAAATTGGTTGTAGAAGGTAACCCTGCTGAACAAACATCTTTTTAAGCAAACCTTCTAATTTTTTATCCATAGGATCTTTGAAAGCACAACTATCCTCTATGGGTATAGTGGTGCGTTTGTTTAAAGTGGAAACCGCTCCCTCGACCTTGGGGACTGTCTGCCATAAGTCCTTTCTGGGGTCGACCATAGGAAACAATTTTTTAAATATGGGGGGAGGGACGAAAGGAATACCGGGCCTTTCCCATTCTTTATTAACAATGTCCGCCACCCGCTTGGGTATAGGAAAAGCTTCTGGGAGCCCCGGCACCTCTAGGAACTTGTCCATTTTACATAGTTTCTCTGGGATGACCAACTTGTCACAATCATCCAGAGTGGATAATACCTCCTTAAGCAGAATGCGGAGATGTTCCAACTTAAATTTAAATGCAATCACATCAGGTTCAGCTTGTTGAGAAATGTTCCCTGAATCAGTAATTTCTCCCTCAGACAAAACCTCCCTGGCCCCATCAGACTGAGTTAGGGGCCCTTCAGAAATATTAATATCAGCGTCGTCATGCTCTTCAGTATCTAAAACAGAGCAGTCGCGCTTACGCTGATAAGTGTTCATTTTGGCTAAAATGTTTTTGACAGAATTATCCATTACAGCCGTTAATTGTTGCATAGTAAGGAGTATTGGCGCGCTAGATGTACTAGGGGCCTCCTGAGTGGGCAAGACTCGTGTAGACGAAGGAGGGAATGATGCAGTACCATGCTTACTCCCCTCACTTGAGGAATCATCTTGGGCATCATTGTCATTGTCACATAAATCACATTTATTTAAATGAATAGGAATTCTGGCTTCCCCACATTCAGAACACAGTCTATCTGGTAGTTCAGACATGTTAAACAGGCATAAACTTGATAACAAGTACAAAAAACGTTTTAAAATAAAACCGTTACTGTCACTTTAAATTTTAAACTGAACACACTTTATTACTGCAAATGCGAAAAAACATGAAGGAATTGTTCAAAATTCACCAAATTTTCACCACAGTGTCTTAAAGCCTTAAAAGCACACCAAATTTGGAAGCTTTAACCCTTAAAATAACGGAACCGGAGCCGTTTTGAACTTTAACCCCTTTACAGTCCCTGGTATCTGCTTTGCTGAGACCCAACCAAGCCCCAAGGGGAATACGATACCAAATGACGCCTTCAGAAAGTCTTTTCTAAGTATCAGAGCTCCTCTCACATGCGACTGCATGCCATGCCTCTCAAAAACAAGTGCGCAACACCGGCGCGAAAATGAGGCTCTGCCTATGCTTTGGGAAAGCCCCTAAAGAATAAGGTGTCTAAAACAGTGCCTGCCGATATTATTATATCAAAATACCCAGATAAAATGATTCCTCAAGGCTAAATATGTGTTAATAATCAATCGATTTAGCCCAAAAAAAGTCTACAGTCTTAATAAGCCCTTTTTGAAGCCCTTATTTACAATCGTAATAAACATGGCTTACCGGATCCCAGAGGGAAAATGACAGCTTCCAGCATTACATCGTCTTGTTAGAATGTGTCATACCTCAAGCAGCAAGAGACTGTTCACTGTTCCCCCAACTGAAGTTAATTGCTCTCAACAGTCCTGTGTGGAACAGCCATGGATTTTAGTGACGGTTGCTAAAATCATTTTCCTCATACAAACAGAAATCTTCATCTCTTTTCTGTTTCTGAGTAAATAGTACATACCAGCACTATTTCAAAATAACAAACTCTTGATTGAATAATAAAAACTACAGTTAAACACTAAAAAACTCTAAGCCATCTCCGTGGAGATGTTGCCTGTACAACGGCAAAGAGAATGACTGGGGTAGGCGGAGCCTAGGAGGGATCATGTGACCAGCTTTGCTGGGCTCTTTGCCATTTCCTGTTGGGGAAGAGAATATCCCACAAGTAAGGATGACGCCGTGGACCGGACACACCTATGTTGGAGAAATATTGATATTGCTAGACAAAACTCCATCATATTTATCATTTATTTAAACACATTAACTTTGTCAATATTAATTCTGGATACCCATTGAAAGACATACACAAACCAAAGAAGAATACAACTCTTCAGGAAACGTGGCTATATATTTATTGAACATTTTAATGTTATGGGGTCCCCTTACCTGTGTGGTTAGAGCTCTCTGCCAGTCGTTCCTGGATGGTACCTTGCCGCTGTGTACATCTGACCTCTTCATCTTGGTAGTAGAAAACAGTCTGTTTCTATGTGAATGATCACTTACCAGCAAGAAGTGCATGTGCAACTCTACAGACAAGGTCATACTAGCATAGATTATGCTTACAACTAGATATAACACATAATAAGGTGCAAGGTTTTCTTTAAGTTAATCTTTAAAAACAAACAAAAAAAAACAGTAATCCCCAATAAAATATCCAAAGTCTAAAACAAAGTTTTGGCCAATAACAACCGGCAACATATTTATGTTTGCTCTAGGTCCTACAAATCTAGATGCACAGTCATTTTAAGATGTGAGGATGGCAAAAAGTGTGAAAATGTAAAACTATCAGATCTACTTGTAAGTCTGAACAAAAGCTTAAAAAGCTATACAGTTCATGCCATGATTAAATAATAAATAAATAGATATGAACTCCCAAAAAAGATTCAGACCGAGCATACAATTTATATAATAAAAAAAAGGAAGAGGTTTCCAATTTATCACATTTGCTTTGTTCCCATGAGCCCAAATTAAACAAGGCTAGAAAAGATTTGAAAAGGTGCAAAACATTTTTACTTTAATGCAAATGAATTAAACACATAGTTAAAGTTAGCACCAGAGCTAGCTAAACACATCTGGTGAGCCAATGTCAATGTCAAATGTGTGTAGCTACTAATCACCAATTTTGAAATTGCAGGCTATGTCAATCACAAAAGCTTCATTTTGACGTTCATGTCCCTTTAAGAGCAGATTATTGACCTGAAACCCAAACATTTTCTTTCATGATTTAGAAAGAGTGTGCAATTTTAAACAACGTTTCAATTTACTTCTATTATCTAATTTGCTTCATTCTCTTGATATCCTTTCTTGAAAAGCATATCTAAATAGGCTCAGTAGTTGCTGATTGGTGGCTGCACATAGATGCCTTGTGGGATTGGCTCACCCATGTGCAGTTATTATTTTTCAGCAAAGGATATCTAAAGAATTAAGAAAATTAGATAATAGAAGTAAATTGGAAAGTTGTTTAACATTTTATTCTATATCCGAATAATTAAAGAAATTTTGGGTTTCATGTTCCTTGAAGGGGAATGCATGCTATTTGTTATCGCTACCACCTGTATAATTCTGCTTCATTATGCTAGCAATTGTTAACAAGGATCTTATTCCAATGGCTAGAAAAACATAATTTATGTAAGAACTTACCTGATAAATTCATTTCTTTCATATTAGCAAGAGTCCATGAGCTAGTGACGTATGGGATATACATTCCTACCAGGAGGGGCAAAGTTTCCCAAACCTCAAAATGCCTATAAATACACCCCTCACCACACCCACAAATCAGTTTAACGAATAGCCAAGAAGTGGGGTGATAAGAAAAAAGTGCGAAAGCATAAAAAATAAGGAATTGGAATAATTGTGCTTTATACAAAAAAATCATAACCACCACAAAAAAAGGGCGGGCCTCATGGACTCTTGCTAATATGAAAGAAATGAATTTATCAGGTAAGTTCTTACATAAATTATGTTTTCTTTCATGTAATTATCAAGAGTCCATGAGCTAGTGACGTATGGGATAATGACTACCCAAGATGTGGATCTTTCCACGCAAGAGTCACTAGAGAGGGAGGGATAAAATAAAGACAGCCAATTCCGCTGAAAAATAATCCACACCCAAAATAAAGTTTAAATTATAAGCAGAAGATTCAAACTGAAACAGCTGCCTGAAGTACTTTTCTACCAAAAACAGCTTCATAAGAAGAAAACACATCAAAATGGTAGAATTTAGTAAAAGTATGCAAAGAAGACCAAGTTGCTGCTTTGCAAATCTGATCAACCGAAGCTTCATTCCTAAACGCCCAGGAAGTAGAAACTGACCTAGTAGAATGAGCTGTAATCCTTTGAGGCGGAGTTTTACCCGACTCGACATAAGCATGATGAATTAAAGATTTCAACCAAGATGCCAAAGAAATGGCAGAGGCCTTCTGACCTTTCCTAGAACCGGAAAAGATAACAAATAGACTAGAAGTCTTTCGGAAATTCTTAGTAGCTTCAACATAATATTTCAGAGCTCTAACAACATCCAAATAATGCAATGATCTCTCCTTAGAATTCTTAGGATTAGGACACAATGAAGGAACCACAATTTCTCTACTAATGTTGTTAGAATTCACAACCTTAGGTAAAAATTTAAAAGAAGTTCGCAACACCGCCTTATCCTGATGAAAAATCAGAAAAGGAGACTCACAAGAAAGAGCAGATAATTCAGAAACTCGTCTGGCAGAAGAGATAGCCAAAAGGAACAAAACTTTCCAAGAAAGTAATTTGATGTCCAACGAATGCATAGGTTCAAACGGAGGAGCTTGAAGAGCCCCCAGAACCAAATTCAAACTCCAAGGAAGAGAAATTGACTTAATGACAGGTTTTATATGAACCAAAGCTTGTACAAAACAATGAATATCAGGAAGATTAGCAATCTTTCTGTGAAAAAGAACCGAAAGAGACGAGATTTGACCTTTCAAGGAACTTGCAGACAAACCTTTATCCAAACCATCCTGAAGAAATTGTAAAATTCTCGGAATTCTAAAAGAATGCCAGGAAAAATGATGAGAAAGACACCAAGAAATATAAGTCTTCCAGACTCTATAATATATCTCCCTAGATACAGATTTACGAGCCTGTAACATAGTATTAATCACAGAGTCAGAGAAACCTCTTTGACTAAGAATCAAGCGTTCAATCTCCATACCTTAAAATTTAAGGATTTGAGATCCTGATGGAAAAAAGGACCTTGCGACAAAAGGTCTGGTCTTAACGGAAGAGTCCACGGTTGGCAAGAGGCCATCCGGACAAGAACCGCATACCAAAACCTGTGAGGCCATGCTGGAGCTACCAGCAGAACAAACGAGCATTCCTTCAGAATCTTGGAGATTACTCTTGGAAGAAGAACTAGAGGCGGAAAGATATAGGCAGGATGATACTTCCAAGGAAGTGACAATGCATCCACTGCTTCCGCTTGAGGATCCCTGGATCTGGACAGATACCTGGGAAGTTTCTTGTTTAGATGAGAGGCCATCAGATCTATTTCTGGAAGTCCCCACATTTGAACAATCTGAAGAAATACCTCTGGGTGAAGAGACCATTCACCCGGATGTAACGTTTGGCGGCTGAGATAATCCGCTTCCCAATTGTCTATACCTGGGATATGAACCGCAGAAACTAGACAGGAGCTGGATTCCACCCATACCAGAATTCGAGATACTTCCTTCATAGCCAGAGGACTGTGAGTCCCTCCTTGATGATTGATGTATGCCACAGTTGTGACATTGTCTGTCTGAAAACAAATGAACGATTCTCTCTTTAGAAGAGGCCATGACTGAAGAGCTCTGAAAATAGTTCTAAAATATTGATCGGTAATCTCACCTCCTGAGATTCCCAAACCCCTTGTGCTGTCAGAGACCCCCAAACAGCTCCCCAACCTGTCAGACTTGCATCTGTTGAAATTACAGTCCAGGTCGGAAGAACAAAAGAAGCCCCCTGAACTAAACGATGGTGATCTGTCCACCACATCAGAGAGTGTCGTACAATCGGTGTTAAAGATATTATTTGAGATATCTTTGTGTAATCCCTTCACCACTGGTTCAGAATACAGAGCTGAAGAGGTCGCATGTAAAAAAGAGCAAAGGGGATCGCATCCGATGCTGCAGTCATAAGACCTAGAATTTCCATGCATAAAGCTACCGAAGGGAATGATTGTGACTGAAGGTTTCGACAAGCTGATATCAACTTTAGACGTCTCTTGTCTGTCAAAGACAGAGTCATGGACACTGAATCTATCTGAAAACCTAAAAAGGTTACCCTTGTCTGAGGAATCGAACTTTTTGGTAAATTGATCCTCCAACCATGATCTTGAAGAAACAACACAAGTCGATTCGTATGAGATTCTGCTAAATGTGAAGACTGAGCAAGTACCAAGATATCGTCCAAATAAGGAAATACCACTATATCCTGTTCTCTGATTACAGACAGAAGGGCACCAAGAACCTTTGTAAAAATTCTTGGAGCTGTAGCTAGGACAAACGGTAGAGCCACAAACTGGTAATGCTTGTCTAGAAAAGAGAATCTCAGAAACTGATAGTGATCTGGATGAATCGGAATATGCAGATATGCATCCTGTAAATCTATTGTGGACATATAATGCTCTTGCTGAACAAAAGGCAGGATAGTCCTTACAGTTACCATTTTGAATGTTTGTATCCTTACATAACGATTCAATATTTTTAGATCCAGAACTGGTCTGAAGGAATTCTCCTTCTTTGGTACAATGAAGAGATTTGAATAAAACCCCAGCCCCTGTTCCAGAACTGGAACTGGTATAATTACTCCAGCCAACTCTAGATCTGAAACACATTTCAGAAATGCTTGAGCCTTCGCTAGGTTTACTGGGACACGGGAAAGAAAAAATCTCTTTGCAGGAGGCCTTATCTTGAAGCCAATTCTGTACCCTTTTGAAACAATGCTCTGAATCCAGAGATTGTGAACGGAATTGAACCAAATTTCTTTGAAAAAACGTAATCTGCCCCCTACCAGCTGAGCTGGAATGAGGGCCGCACCTTCATGTGGACTTGGGAGCTGGCTTTGGTTTTCTAAAAGGCTTGGATTTATTCCAGACTGGAGATGGTTTCCAAACTGATACCGCTCCTGAGGATGAAGGATCAGGCTTTTGTTCCTTGTTGTGACGAAAGGAACGAAAACGATTATTAGACCTAAATTTACCTTTAGATTTTTTATCCTGTGGTAAAAAAGTTCCTTTCCCTCCAGTAACAGTTGAGATAATAGAATCCAACTGAGAACCAAATAATTTATTACCCTGGAAAGAAAGGGAAAGCAGAGTAGACTTAGAAGACATATCAGCATTCCAAGTTTGAAGCCATAAAGCTCTTCTAGCTAAAATAGCTAGAGACATATACCTGACATCAACTCTAATGATATCAAAGATGGCATCACAAATAAAATTATTAGCATGTTGTAGAAGAATAATAATGCTATGAGAATTATGATCTGTTACTTGTTGCGCTAAAGCTTCTAACCAAAAAGTTGAAGCTGCAGCAACATCCGCTAAAGATATAGCAGGTCTAAGAAGATTACCTGAACACAAGTAAGCTTTTCTTAGAAAGGATTCAATTTTCCTATCTAAAGGATCCTTAAAGGAAGTACCATCTGCCGTAGGAATAGTAGTACGCTTAGCAAGAGTAGAGACAGCCCCATCAACCTTAGGGATTTTGTCCCAAAATTCTAATCTGTCAGATGGCACAGGATATAATTGCTTAAAACGTTTAGAAGGAGTAAAAGAATTACCCAAATTATTCCATTCCCTGGAAATTACTTCAGAAATAGCACCAGGGACAGGAAAAACTTCTGGAATAACTACAGGAGATTTAAAAACCTTATCTAAACGTTTAGATTTAGTATCAAGAGGACTAGAATCCTCAATTTCTAATGCAATTAGGACTTCTTTAAGTAAAGAACGAATAAATTCCATTTTAAATAAATATGAAGATTTATCAGCATCAATCTCTGAGACAGAATCCTCTGAATCAGAAGAACCAATATCAGTATCAGAATGATGATGTTCATTTTAAAAATTCATCTGAAAAATGAGAAGTTTTAAAAGACTTTTTACGTTTACTAGAAGGAGGAATAACAGACATAGCCTTCTTAATGGATCTAGAAACAAAATCTCTTATGTTATCAGGAACACTCTGAGTATTAGATGTTGACGGAACAGCAACAGGTAATGTAACAGTACTAAAGAAAATATTATCTGCATTAGCAAGTTTGTCATGACAAACAGTACAAACAACAGCAGGAGGAACAGATACCAAAAGTTTACAGCAGATACACTTAGCTTTGGTAGCTCCAGCACCAGGCAGGGATTTTCCAGAAGTATCTTCTGACTCAGCTTCAACGTGGGACATCTTGCAATATGTAATAGAAAAAACAACATTTAAAGCAAAATTGATCAAATTCCTTAAATGACAGTTTCAGGAATGGGAAAAAAATGCCATAGAACAAGCTTCTAGCAACCAGAAGCACAAAATAATGAGACTTAAATAATGTGGAGACAATAGTGACGCCCATAATTTTTTTTTTTTTTTTTAGCGCCAAAAGAGACGCCCACATTATTTGGCGCCTAAATGCTTTTGGCGCCAAAATGACGCCACATCCGGAACGCCGACACCTTTGGAGCAAAAAAAACGTCAAAAATGACGCAACTTCCGGCGACACGTATGACACCGGAAACAGAAAAAAAATTTGCGCCAAAAAAGTCCGCGCCAAGAATGACACAATAAAATGAAGCATTTTCAGCCCCCGTGAGCCTAACAGCCCACATTGAAAAGTCAAATTTTTAAGGTAAGAAAAAATGATTTATTCATATGCATTATCCCAAATATGAAACTGACTGTCTGAAATAAGGAACGTTGAACATCCTGAGTCAAGGCAAATAAATGTTTGAATACATATATTTAGAACTTTATATAAAAGTGCCCAACCATAGCTTAGAGTGTCACAGAAAATAAGACTTACTTACCCCAGGACACTCATCTACATGTAGTAGAAAGCCAAACCAGTACTGAAACGAGAATTAGTAGAGGAAATGGTATATATACGAGTATATCGTCGATCTGAAAAGGGAGGTAAGAGATGAATCTCTACGACCGATAACAGAGAACCTATGAAATAGACCCCGTAGAAGGAGATCACTGCATTCAAATAGGCAATACTCTTCTCACATCCCTCTGACATTCACTGCACGCTGAGAGGAAAACCGGGCTCCAACCTGCTGCGGAGCGCATATCAACGTAGAATCTAGCACAAACTTACTTCACCACCTCCATAGGAGGCAAAGTTTGTAAAACTGATTTGTGGGTGTGGTGAGGGGTGTATTTATAGGCATTTTGAGGTTTGGGAAACTTTGCCCCTCCTGGTAGGAATGTATATCCCATACGTCACTAGCTCATGGACTCTTGCTAATTACATGAAAGAAATAAATGTAACAATGTGTATAAAAAGTTTAAGTTAATAAGAAAGGTCATTGAATGCTATGGCACACTCTTGACCCCCTGTATATTAGTATCCCCCAGATTCTCTATGTTAATTACTTTGAACACGACCATGTACTGAACATATATGGGGGGGGGGGCGACCATGTCCCTGGTGCTTACCGTCCCAGAAATCCTCAAGCTTAAAAAGACCAGTAAATACAGTCGATTTGCATAATCAACAAATGCATTATAAAAAAAACAATGCAATAGCACTTAGGGGTCGATTTATCAAGCGCCCCTTTCCACTGCAGCTCACCTCTGGCAGCTAAATTCCGTTGCCGGAATTCAGCATTGCACAAGAACTATATTTTACGCTCTTGTGCAACGCTGCCCCCTGCCCACGCACAGCCAATCACGCGGGCAGGAGCTGTCAATCTCCCCGGTTGGACGAGAAAGGTTAGGGGAGCAGCGGTCTAATGACCACTGCTTGTTAAATACGGACTGCAGGTTCTTTTGTGAGAACCTGCATTCGTAGGGGGTCGAAGGCTGGCGAAAGTCTTTGATAAATCGACCCCTTAGTCTGAACTTAATATGAGTAGTAGATTGTTTTCTGACAAATTTCAGTTATGTCTATTTCCACTCCTCCTATATCATGTGACAGCCATCAGCCAATCACAAATGCATACACGTATATTCTGTGAATTCTTGCACATGCTCAGTAGGAGCTGGTGACTCAAAAAGTGTAAATATAAAAAGACTGTGCACATTTTGTTAATGGAAGTAAATTGCCTGCTCTATCTGAATCATGTAAGTATAATTTTGACTTGTGTTGCTTTAAGTGCTGAAACAGGTAGAGGATAGTTTTTTTTGTTGTTGTTAATAATATTAAAAAAAGGTATTCTCTAAGATTTCCCTTTACTGGCCATTTAGAAATCCAATATGCTAATGATTACAGTTTTGTTTTTTATTTAACAAATATTTATTCATACTAACCAAATAGCAATTATTACTTTTCATGTTAAGCTTAAATAAAACACATTTACGATGCCACAAATTGAATGTTGTTTATAAAAAAAAATCTGGCTAAATGGTGCGTTTTGTTTTAAAACAGACACAATATTCAAAATGCTTTCCCCTAAAGAAACAATATTCAAATTTAATAGATTAAGGCCCATGATGTGATTAAAAATGCCCCAAAACACAGATTTAAACAACCAAAGATACATTTTCCCTTAAAGTGATGGTAAATCCGAGCGTTTAAAAACTGCTCTTTTACCAATGAGGTGACATTTTCACCTCTAAACCGATAGTCGTGCTAGCATACAGAACTCTGTCAGATGACAAACATGGCTATTGGTTTAGAGGTGGAACTGTCACGTCATTGAGAGAAGAGCGCTGTGCCGTGGGTTGTCGGAGGCTCTGACTTTAGTGAGCTGCTGTGGCACAGACAGGGTGCGTTTACTAAATGAACAATGAAACTCCAAATTATTTTTAGTGATAGTAAAGCCTAGCGTTTTTTAAATGCCTGGATTTACCATCACTTTAAAGTAATAGGGAAAGTTACTCAGACTCAATGTATTTATTTATTTTTTCATTTACTTGCTTAAATCCACAATTGCAGACGGAAACGTTAATTTCAACAACAACTATACAATTATTTTGTGAATCCTGCTGTACCATAATGGCTGAAATTATTAAATACCCGTAAAATAAAATAAACAGTTAATAAAACAATTATTGTAAAAATAAAAAAAAATTGCATAGCTGCAAAATCATGTTGTGTTGCATTTATTGTCCGCAAACCAGTAACACAGAGGACACAATATTACATTAACCCTTTCATCCCTGAGTTTCATAGATTATTGTACTTAAGTGATGTGCAGAACTATATTTGTAAAGCAATCCTAATTAATTAAAGCGACATGGAACCCACATTTTTTCTTTCATGATTTAGAAAGAGCATGATATTTTAAACAACTTTCTAATTTACTTCTATTATCTAATTTGATTCATTCTCTTGATATTCTTTGCTGAAAAGCATATCTAGATAGGCTCAGTAGCTATCGATTGGTGGCTGTACATAGATGCCTCGTGTGATTGGCTCACCCATGTGCATTGCTATTTCTTTAACAAATGATATCTAAAAACTGAAGCAAATTAGATAAAAGAAGTAAACAGGAATATTGTTTAAAATTGTATTTTCTACCTGAATCATGAAAGAAAAATTTTGGGTTTAGTGTCCCTCTAAATATTACGGCCTAATATAGTTATTTATCATTGAAATGTTTTCTTACAAGAGATAAAAAAAATTGTACAACTGCAGATTAATGGTTTAAATATATGTTTAAAGATATGGCTTATCAGTATTTTTATTGGTCAAAGTGTAATTTATGTAAAGCTGTGAACAAAGCAACTATCGCCTCTAATATTTTTCTAAGCTTGAAGCAATGTATTGCATTAAAGCTAGTATGTTGAAAACAAAGACAAAAACAGAATTTATGTTTACCTGATAAATTACTTTCTCCAACGGTGTGTCCGGTCCACGGCGTCATCCTTACTTGTGGGATATTCTCTTCCCCAACAGGAAATGGCAAAGAGCCCAGCAAAGCTGGTCACATGATCCCTCCTAGGCTCCGCCTTCCCCAGTCATTCGACCGACGTAAAGGAGGAATATTTGCATAGGAGAAATCATATGATACCGTGGTGACTGTAGTTAAAGAAAATAAATTATCAGACCTGATTAAAAAACCAGGGCGGGCCGTGGACCGGACACACCGTTGGAGAAAGTAATTTATCAGGTAAACATAAATTCTGTTTTCTCCAACATAGGTGTGTCCGGTCCACGGCGTCATCCTTACTTGTGGGAACCAATACCAAAGCTTTAGGACACGGATGAAGGGAGGGAGCAAATCAGGTCACCTAGATGGAAGGCACCACGGCTTGCAAAACCTTTCTCCCAAAAATAGCCTCAGAAGAAGCAAAAGTATCAAATTTGTAAAATTTAGTAAAAGTGTGCAGTGAAGACCAAGTCGCTGCCTTACATATCTGATCAACAGAAGCCTCGTTCTTGAAGGCCCATGTGGAAGCCACAGCCCTAGTGGAATGAGCTGTGATTCTTTCAGGAGGCTGCCGTCCGGCAGTCTCGTAAGCCAATCTGATGATGCTTTTAATCCAAAAAGAGAGAGAGGTAGAAGTTGCTTTTTGACCTCTCCTTTTACCAGAATAAACAACAAACAAGGAAGATGTTTGTCTAAAATCCTTTGTAGCATCTAAATAGAATTTTAGAGCACGAACTACATCCAAATTGTGCAACAAACGTTCCTTCTTTGAAACTGGATTCGGACACAAAGAAGGCACGACTATCTCCTGGTTAATGTTTTTGTTAGAAACAACTTTCGGAAGAAAACCAGGTTTAGTACGCAAAACCACCTTATCTGCATGGAACACCAGATAAGTAGGAGAACACTGCAGAGCAGATAATTCTGAAACTCTTCTAGCAGAAGAAATTGCAACCAAAAACAAAACTTTCCAAGATAATAACTTAATATCAACGGAATGTAAGGGTTCAAACGGAACCCCCTGAAGAGCTGAAAGAACTAAATTGAGACTCCAAGGAGGAGTCAAAGGTTTGTAAACAGGCTTGATTCTAACCAGAGCCTGAACAAAGGCTTGAACATCTGGCACAGCTGCCAGCTTTTTGTGAAGTAACACAGACAAGGCAGAAATCTGTCCCTTCAAAGAACTTGCAGATAATCTTTTCTCCAAACCTTCTTGAAGAAAGGATAGAATCTTAGGAATTTTTACCTTGTCCCAAGGGAATCCTTTAGATTCACACCAACAGATATATTTTTTCCATATTTTGTGGTAGATTTTTCTAGTTACAGGCTTTCTGGCCTGAACAAGAGTATCAATGACAGAATCTGAGAACCCTCGCTTTTATAAGATCAAGCGTTCAATCTCCAAGCAGTCAGTTGGAGTGAGACCAGATTCGGATGTTCGAACGGACCTTGAACAAGAAGGTCTCGTCTCAAAGGTAGCTTCCATGGTGGAGCCGATGACATATTCACCAGGTCTGCATACCAAGTCCTGCGTGGCCACGCAGGAGCTATCAAGATCACCGATGCCCTCTCCTGATTGATCCTGGCTACCAGCCTGGGGATGAGAGGAAACGGCGGGAATACATAAGCTAGTTTGAAGGTCCAAGGTGCTACTAGTGCATCTACTAGAGTCGCCTTGGGATCCCTGGATCTGGACCCGTAGCAAGGAACCTTGAAGTTCTGACGAGAGGCCATCAGATCCATGTCTGGAATGCCCCACAATTGAGTAATTTGGGCAAAGATTTCCGGATGGAGTTCCCACTCCCCCGGATGAAATGTCTGACGACTCAGAAAATCCGCTTCCCAATTTTCCACTCCTGGGATGTGGATTGCAGACAAGTGGCAGGAGTGAGTCTCCGCCCATTGAATGATTTTGGTCACTTCTTCCATCGCCAGGGAACTCCTTGTTCCCCCCTGATGGTTGATGTACGCAACAGTCGTCATGTTGTCTGATTGAAACCGTATGAACTTGGCCTTTGCTAGCTGAGGCCAAGCCTTGAGAGCATTGAATATCGCTCTCAGTTCCAGAATATTTATCGGGAGAAGAGATTCTTCCCGAGACCAAAGACCCTGAGCTTTCAGGGGTCCCCAGACCGCGCCCCAGCCCACCAGACTGGCGTCGGTCGTGACAATGACCCGCTCTGGTCTGCGGAAGCTCATCCCCTGTGACAGGTTGTCCAGGGACAGCCACCAACGGAGTGAATCTCTGGTCCTCTGACTGAAAAATCCTCATTTCTAAGGAGTCTATTATTGTTCCCAAGAAGGGAACCCTTGTTGACGGAGATAGAGAACTTTTTTCTACGTTCACTTTCCACCCGTGAGATCTGAGAAAGGCCAGGACAATGTCCGTGTGAGCCTTTGCTTGTGGAAGGGACGACGCTTGAATCAGTATGTCGTCCAAGTAAGGTACTAATGCAATGCCCCTTGGTCTTAGCACCGCTAGAAGGGACCCTAGTACCTTTGTGAAAATTCTTGGAGCAGTGGCTAATCCGAACGGAAGTGCCACAAACTGGTAATGCTTGTCCAGAAATGCGAACCTTAGGAACCGATGATGTTCCTTGTGGATAGGAATATGTAGATACGCATCCTTTAAATCCACCGTGGTCATGAATTGACCTTCCTGGATGGAAGGAAGAATTGTTCGAATGGCTTCCATTTTGAACGATGGAACCTTGAGAAACTTGTTTAGGATCTTGAGATCTAAGATTGGTCTGAATGTTCCCTCTTTTTTGGGAACTACGAACAGATTGGAGTAGAACCCCATCCCTTGTTCTCCTAATGGAACAGGATGAATCACTCCCATTTTTAACAGGTCTTCTACACAATGTAAGAATGCCTGTTTTTTATGTGGTCTGAAGACAATTGAGACCTGTGGAACCTCCCCCTTGGGGGAAGCCCCTTGAATTCCAGAAGATAACCTTGGGAGACTATTTCTAGCGCCCAAGGATCCAGAACATCTCTTGCCCAAGCCTGAGCGAAGAGAGAGAGTCTGCCCCCCACCAGATCCGGTCCCGGATCGGGGGCCAACATCTCATGCTGTCTTGGTAGCAGTGGCAGGTTTCTTGGCCTGCTTACCTTTGTTCCAGCCTTGCATTTTAAACTGAACACACTTTATTACTGCAAATGCGAAAAAACATGAAGGAATTGTTCAAAATTCACCAAAATTTCACCACAGTGTCTTAAAGCCTTAAAAGTATTGCACACCAAATTTGAAAGCTTTAACCCTTAAAATAACGGAACCGGAGCCGTTTTTATATTTAACCCCTTTACAGTCCCTGGTATCTGCTTTGCTGAGACCCAACCAAGCCCAAAGGGGAATACGATACCAAATGACGCCTTCAGAAAGTCTTTTCTATGTATCAGAGCTCCTCACACATGCATCTGCATGTCATGCTTCCCAAAAACAAGTGCGCAATAGAGGCGCGAAAATGAGGCTCTGCCTATGATTAGGGAAAGCCCCTAGAGAATAAGGTGTCCAATACAGTGCCTGCCGGTTATTTTACATAATTCCCAAGAATAAAATAATTCCTCAAAGCTATGAAGTATAAAATATGCTTATATATCAATCGTTTTAGCCCAGAAAATGTCTACAGTCTTAAAAGCCCTTGTGAAGCCCTTTTTTTTTTTATGTAATAAAAATGGCTTACCGGATCCCATAGGGAAAATGACAGCTTCCAGCATTACATCGTCTTGTTAGAAATGTGTCATACCTCAAGCAGCAAAAGTCTGCTCACTGTTTCCCCCAACTGAAGTTAATTCCTCTCAACAGTCCTGTGTGGAAACAGCCATCGATTTTAGTAACGGTTGCTAAAATCATTTTCCTCTTACAAACAGAAATCTTCATCTCTTTTCTGTTTCAGAGTAAATAGTACATACCAGCACTATTTTAACATAACAAACTCTTGATTGAATAATAAAAACTACAGTTAAACACCAAAAAACTCTAAGCCATCTCCGTGGAGATGTTGCCTGTACAACGGCAAAGAGAATGACTGGGGAAGGCGGAGCCTAGGAGGGATCATGTGACCAGCTTTGCTGGGCTCTTTGCCATTTCCTGTTGGGGAAGAGAATATCCCACAAGTAAGGATGACGCCGTGGACCGGACACACCTATGTTGGAGAAAAGAGGAAATTAATGCCTTACAACACTTACATACATTTGATAAAAGTTTAATTTCTAGAGAAAAAAGAAGTATATGACACAACAGAAAATTTACTATCATCAAATAATTCAAGTGTTGTATTAAAATGTATGTGTTTATAAAGGCGGCAATTTGTTCTAAATGTATTATTGAGTATACTACAGTAGTTAAACATAGATGGAAGGTTGCTACGGAGACATCAGTCAATGTCAATGCAGCTTCCCACTGGTCTAGAAATCATGGTGGCCATTTTGAATTATTTAAAGGGACAATAAAGTAATTTTTATATGTATATAGTATAAATCAAAAATTTAGTAAGTTTTGTGAAAGAACTGCATATAAAATAAATGTTTTAAAATATTTGTTTTTTAAAATTCACTCTGTTAGCAAAATGTGCAAGTATTTGCTATTTCAGAGCAATACAAGGATAACCCTTTTGAAATGCCACTTGAGTATCTTTAATTCAATGTAATAATGTATCAATCAGGCAATCCCTGTGTAGAATGTTGTAGGATCAAATTTCTGAATACTGCAGTATTCCCTCCAGCTCATCAAGGGGAAGTAGGGAACCCCCTCTCCCCCAATTTAGTTAAAGGACCATTATAGCTGAAACGTTACATGCTCTAAATTGTTTAACCACCACAATGGAATTAAACACATGGTAGAAGTATAATTTGCTTGTCTTAAAATTAGATGCTCTTAATGAATTAGAGCATGTAATTTTTCGCTTAAATGGCCCTTTAAATTGCAGGAAAACAAGGGTAAATTAAATAACATATTACAGGTAATTATATTTTCATTTAATGTCCCTTTAATGATGAGAAAAATACAGTAAACTGGTAATGTTCTAATAGCTGAAGTTCTGGAATCCAATGCAGTAAAATGAACCAGATCTTGTTGCTTGCAGTGTGTCATTTGATCCACATACTGGCTTACTTTAACAACTAGTGTATTAAAGTTTAAGCTTTCATATTCTTATTGTTAAATGTGTATTTTAGAGAAGGGATTTAACAGGAAAAAAAACTAACAGTTTCACCGATCTGAGTACTAAATTTCTTTGTTAATGGCACTTTAATGGCTTATATTCCCTGACTGATTTCAAAACCTTATTTAAAAAAACAAAAACGCAATCATTACTAATCTTACGCAAGTCATGCTCATGAAAAGAAGATCTCTGAGATGAAAGGGTTAAATGGAAGTCACAGATATGTTTTAATATTGAGAGTAATTGAGCTGATAAATCCAGAGGCATCTGATATATTTAGGCACTAGACTAGATTCACCAAATATGAAAAGGCTCTCCTGTGGTAAAAAAATTCCAATATACAATCCAACGGGAACTACTTGTAACAAACAATCACAAGTAAACTGGAAAGGTTTGCTTCTCTGGAGAGCCATTAGTGAATCTAGGCCAGTGTGCGTTCACATTTTAGAATGTCAGAGGTACAACATTTCTTACAGCACTGAAGCAATACAGAACACAATTCAACATTTTACCTCATAAACGTTTGTTAAGAGTCCTTACAGAAATAATTAACATTTGATTTTCAGTTTGGCATTAAACAACAAAAAAGAATAAGGAAAATCTTTCTTGAAATGCTCTATGCTAAGTCTACAATTCTATATTATGGTCTTTTCTTTG